>NC_091774.1:48611912-48912091 GCF_029378745.1 Bos indicus | reverse complement strand
CAAACATTTTTCTACTTCTTTGTTATTAATGCACAGAGGAGCTATGGAAAGCAGAAGACTTTTTAATATGTGTGAGATGAAGTGCCCTTGATGAATCAGGAAGCAGGGTCAAATGATTTCTTAGAGACATTCCAGATACTTGTAATGTATCTTAGGATAAAGATATAAAGTTGGTGTCATCAACCAGAAAAATTGAAGCAATTAAGAAATGGCTTAATTGCAAAAGAAAACTGAATATTACTCATAAAAGAGGGGGGATAAAAGCCTACACAAAAACTAATTTTATAAAAATTAAATGCCTGATTTTTATTGATATTATTATTGTCATTATTATTATTTCACCAACAATAGTAACATTTATTGAAAGTGCATCATACGCTAATGATCCACTTACATTGACTTATTTAAGCCCCAAAACAAGCCTATGGATGTATATATTATAATTGTCTCCATTTTACAGCTCAAAGAATAGCCCTCTAGAAACTATTAATAGAAATCAAGGGTTTAAAATCATGTTTGTGGATTCAACTGTAGCTCACCTTTCAATACCTGCAGCTTCTTTATTTCCAGTGCATTTTCCCCTATATCATGTAGTTTTTTGTTTCCAGTGGGGGATCAGATCTGTTTTCTTGACCTGAGAAGAGAGACATTTTATTCCTCTCATAATTTTTTCTAACACAGAGATTTTGATTGACCTTCTATCCTGAGGTGTTGATGTTTGTTTCCTCATAGATATGTCTCCTTGTTATGCAGAGGTTGTTTTCCTCTGTCCTGAACAGATATCTTTCTCTTGGATAACATAAACAGATGCAAGTTGCCTTCCCAGGACAGGGTCAGAAGACAGCACACTATTAAGTTGGGCCATTATGGATAAAGATGTTTGTCATTATTCCTGTTTCAGAAACATGGTGTATTAGAAGACATCTAGCTCTTGTATTTCCAAATAAAAGCAAAATATTTTATCAAACAAAGAAAAGAAACATGGTATAAAGGGAACATATTCTAGGACTTTTGCTTGCTGTACTTACATACGTAGCAAACATTGATTAACCATGCAGTAATGTGTAGATTGACAACAGAAGAAGAATTTTCCAATGAATAGAGTATTTTTCCCACTAATAAGAATTCTAAGGGGTGGAAACGTCTTTCTATTAACTTTTTTAACACTGTCTTTTTTCTATACTCTCCCAATGATGTATAAGAAGCAAAGTAATCACAGGAGTTTCCGACATTTTTGGCATCAGGGACCAGTTTTGTAGAAGACTATTCTTCCACAGACTGGGGTGGGGATGATTTTGGGATAATTCAAGAACATTACTTTTATTGTATACTTTATTTCTATTATTATTACATTAGCTTCACTTCAGATGATCAGACATTAGGTCCTGGAGGTTGAGGACCCCTGAGAGTTTGTGAAATGAACATAGAGATTTGAGCCCCTTTTAAGGATGTTGAGTCGGGTAAAGGTAGACAATTCTCCAATGGAGGGTAGTCTCTGATGCTACTTGGAAGGGCAGGCATGGACATTTAGAATTTCTAGTATAGATTCTCGGAGAAGGCAATGGCACCCCACTCCACTACTCTTGCCTGGAAAATCCCATGGATGGAGGAGCCCGGTAGGCTGCAGTCCATAGTCGGGAATGACTGAGCGACTTCACTTTCACTTTTCACTTTTCATGCACTAGAGAAGGAAATGGCAACTCATTCCAGTGTTCTTGCCTGGAGAATCCCAGGGATGGCGGAGCCTGGTGGGCTGCGGTCTATGGGGTCACACAGAGTCGGACACGACTGAAGCGACTTAGCAGCAGCAGCAGCAGCAGCAGCAGAAGTATAGATTCTATATTAACGCCGAAGTAATTTTATTCTTAACTCCTATCCCCATCAGTCACTTAAAATCCAACATACTCTAACCAGGATCTATAGAATATCTGATGGATTATAGCTTTCTTTATGTCAGTTTCTTTCCACTGATACCTTCTTTAAACTATACAATACCATCTCTTTGTAGAGACATGAGAAACAGGCAATTCCTACCAAATATACACAGTGACATCACTAAGGGGTTAATTTTAATTTTGAATTATAAAATATTCTACCAGATTTCCTTATTCTGGAGTTATATCTATTTTCAAAGATGACTCCACATTTTTATTTAGTATTGAAGACCAAATGGAGCTGGTCATGATAGGAGAAGTGGTATAGGTTTGCAGATAGTACTAGGCAGGCAATTTTCAGATCCTTTTCAGCCTTTCTTAACCTTTCTGTGTCTCACCCTAGGCTGCATCCTTGGCACCTGCCTAGGTCAAGCTCCCCAGACTCCAGACATAGGAAAATGTTCAACAGTAGTCAATTTACCCCAAAATATTTTCTGCTGACTGGTCTCCCTGGCCTGGAGACCCTGTACCCTTGGTTTGTCTTTCCATTCTGTACCATGTATCTTGTGGCTCTTGTGGGCAATAGTCTGATTCTGACAGTGATCAAGAAAAATACCTCCCTCCACCAGCCAATGTATCTATTCCTAGCTATGCTAGCCTTTGCAGAGCTTGGTGTCTCTGCTTCTACCCTGCCCACTGTGCTGGGCATCTTCCTTTTTGGTGCCAATGAGATCTGCTTTGAAGCCTGCCTTTTGCAGATGTTCTCCATACATTCATTTTCCATCATGGAGTCAGGAGTTCTGCTGGCCATGTCTGTGGACCGCTTTGTGGCCATCTACAACCCACTTCGGTACACCGCCATCCTGACGCTGCCCCGTATTGCTGGGTCTGCTGCTGTTCTTGGACTAAAGAGTGTGACGCTCATGTTTCCATTGCCTTTTCTCCTGAAGCGTCTGCCCTTCTGTGGCCACAATGTCCTCTCCCACTCCTATTGTCTTCACTCAGATCTAATCCAGCTGCCCTGTGGGAACACTCGCCCCAACAGCATTCTGGGGCTCTGCATTGTGACTTCTACCTTTGGACTGGACTCATTGCTCATCGTCATCTCTTATATGCTGATCCTGTACACAGTGCTGGGCATTTCCTCAGGGGAGGGACGACGGAAGGCCCTTGGCACGTGTGTCTCACATATGTGTGCGGTCCTCGTGTACTACGTGCCCATGATCAGTGTGGCCCTGGTGCACCGCTTTGTGAAGCAGGCTGCACCTGCTGTCCGTCTGTTCCTGGCCAACGTCTATCTTCTGGTGCCTCCTGTGCTCAATCCCATCATCTACAGTGTTAAAACCAAGCAGATTCGCCAGGGGCTAATCCGACTCTTTCTTCAAAGAAAATAAGAAAGGACTTGGGGCAATGAGAGAGTTACCCTCAAAGCATTCAGTGTCATCATCCAAGGGGTCCAGGGAGGGAGAAAGTACTCATCACCTTCAAAGTTGGAAAGCTTGATAAAGCTGCATGTTGATGAATATGTATTAGAGAGTGTTCATTTTCCTGTACTCCATGTTGTCATCTAAAATAGTACTGTTTACTGTTTTGTCAACTATTTATGTGTCAGCTTAAAAGGCACCTACTCTTTAACACAGAAATTCCAAATCTTAGCATGGCCCTAGATTCATACTTTCATGCTTTTTCTATTTTGTTGTATATATACATATAATGTATATATTACATATGTACCCAAGGCTTTCTTGGTGGCTCAGATGGTAAAGAATTTGTCTGAAACAGGAGGATTTTATTATGTTTATAACAAAAGAGAGTGTTGAATGTCATTCTTCAAATTTTATAAGCAATACACATAAAGTGAGAATTCCTTTTGCTCCTCTCTTCGCAATATCATTGACTCCTTCAAAAGAGTTAGTACTGTTATCAATTTAGTATGTGTTGTTACATATACCAACAAATAGCTATTTTTATGTGGTCAAATTGTTGTACAAGAAGTATTAACAAATGTGTGTGTGTGTGTGTGTGTGTGTGATTTGTTATTTCTTTGTTGCTGATACATCTGGATTTTTTTCCTGAGAATATTTCATAGTGTGGACAGATCCTATATCTGTGTTTGTCCTAGAAACCTGTTCAAACTTTGGGACAATTAGAATCAAGCTAGGTACTAAAACCAAAGTCCTATAACTGAGAATAGGTATTGAGAATAAGTCTAGATGGAAGAGTTTTGTGAATCAGGAGTCTGCAAACTTCTTGAGGAATACTGACTTTGGGGAATAAGACTAATTCTCCTGCTAAGACCTTATTGGAAGAATTTCTCATGAAGATGATGACATGGAAAGCAGAGGGGATAAGTTTGCTAATGCTAGGATATCCTTTGTCCACTTGAGACTTTGAAATGTTAGGTTTTTAGAAGCTGACTGAGTCTGAGTCATTGTAGACTGAATGTTAGCAGGGTAATATGGGAAGGTAAATTTTTCTGATACCTTATTTTTCTTGGATTCCTAAGGGCCTGTTTCTATCTTTCCCATAGTAGCATTCGTGGCTATGAGGACTAGTCATATTTTTTACTTCTTATTGTTTGTCTCATACCACACATCACAGTTGTAATCAAGAAATTATTTTTATATTGCTTTATCTTTTAAATGCCTCTCTGGTCCACTACACTTTAATTTAAATAAGGCATGGACTCTGTCTTCTCTTCTCATTATGTACCTCCAGTGATTCCAGACATGCCTGAAATATACTAGCTACTCAGTAAATATTTGGTAGATGAATAAATTAATTATTGAATGAATGAATAAAGGTCTACACATATTTCCTTATCTCTTATGTTTATATCACCCAAAGAAAGATATGGATAATTTTTATTTTTTACTTCATTAGGCTATATCTGAATTTTGTTTCTAATTAAGGTTATTTTTCTCTTAACATATTTTGTTTACTACTAAAATAAAAAGGTCAATACATGATTTCATAATATAATATATAGGCATATCTTAGCGATATTGTGGGTTTGGTTCCAGACAACAGTAAGTAATATCACAATAAAGCAAGTCACACAATTTTTTTTGGTTTCTCAGTATACAAAAAGTTATGTTTATACTATACTATAGTCTATTAAGTGTGCAATAGAATTAGGTCTAAAAAACAATGCACATACCTTAATAAAAATATTTTATTGCTAAAAAATGCTAATGATTAGCTAAACCTTCAGTGAGTCTTAATTTTGTTGCTGCTGGAGGGGTTTGCTCCCATGTGGATGGCTGCAGATTGATCAGGGTGGTGGTCGCTGAAGTTTGGGGAGGCTGTGGCAATTTTGTAAAGTACGTTAACATGCATCAGTCGACTCTTCCTTTTATGAAGCAATTCTCTATAATATGTTTGATTTCTGATACTAATTTACCCAAAGTATACCTGCTTTCAAAATTGGAGTCAGTCTCAAACCTTGCCACTGCTTTATCAATTAAGTCTATGTAATATTCTAAATTCTTTGTTTTAATTTCAACAGCCTTCAAAGCACCTTCACCAGGAGTAGATTCCATTTTGAGAAATAACTTCCTTTGCTCATCTATGCAAAGTGGCACCTCGTCCATTGAATTTTCATCTTGAGGTTGCAGCAGTTTAGTTACATCTGCAGGTTCCACTTCTAATTCTAGCTCTCTTGCTAAATCAACTATATCAGCACTTACTTTCTCCACTGAAGTCCTGAACCCCTCCAAATTACTCATGAGGGTTAATACTTCTTTCAAATTCTTGTTAATGTTTACATTTTGACCTCTTCCCATGAATTAGAAATGTTCTTAATGGCATCTAAAATGGTGAATAATTTCCAGAATTTTTTTTTCAATTTCCTTTTCCCAGAACCATTAGAAGAATCACTATATATTGCAATTATAGCACTATATTGACCAGGTACATTGCCAATGAGCAGTCATACTCACACTTTTTTTTTTTTTCCCTGATCAGTAGTCCTCAGTATCCTTGACTGGAGAATCCCATTGATAGAGAAGCCTGGTGGGCTGCAGTCTCTCTCTCTCTCTCTCTCTCTCTCTCTCTCTCTATATATATATATATATATATATGTATATTCCACTTTGCTGTACAGCAGAAACTAACACAACATTGTAAACCAACTATACCTCAATAATTTTAAAAAGGTTCTATAAATGGTAGAATTTTTAAGCCAACTCTTTTTTCCCTCTTGTCAGTAAGAAAATTAGCACATGAAGTAGCCATCTACATATAATCAAAACTCATTTTGCTCAGCAATTTTAAATCATTTTAACATTGGATTCTGGAAATGCTCATTTTCTACTAGCTCTTCCACAGTCATTTTATGCTTGGAAGCCCTATTCATTATACCTTTCTGACCAATCTCCCCTTCCCTTGACTCTAACTCAATCTGGAACTTTTTCTCACAATAATATAACCCCTTGGATCCTGTCATCTCCTGATATTAAACATCCTTGATATTTATGGATATCAACATTTTTGTACCCTGTTCCTTATATATTAAATATATATTTGCAAAAGCCATAGTCAATGATCATAGTAGAGGAATATATAATTTCTCTGGGATATAATTTTCTTATAATAGTTATAATAATAGCTAGCCCTTATGATGTACTTCTGATAATCTAGACAATTTTCTAAGCAATTTGTATATATGAATTATCTCATTTTCATACAGGATGCATTCAATTATTATTACTATTATTATACTCATTTCACAGAAGTACTGACTCAGTACACTTGCTTGTTTCTTTCAAGGATCCCTGGACATTGAAAAGAAGCGATGTAATTAGCTAAGTAATTTCTCCTCAGGGAACCCAAGTCCCTCTCTCTTCCTCCACTCACCAGAGCTGATCAGCTGACAAAGAAGGGCACAGCATCCCCCTAGGATAAGGGAAGTATTAAAGCTAAGATGGCTGGGACTTGGTAAACTGAGGTCCCTAGTCCTACTTGACGTTCAGAGGTCAGGTCTGTTTGTGGTGAGTACTCAAGCCCATAATCTCCTGAAGCAGCTTTCAGAAGCAATTGCCCTGCCTCCTGAAGCAGCTTTCAGAAGCAATTGCCAAGAGCCTCAACTCTACCCCACAATTTGCCCTCTAGATATTTCCATAGTCACTGGCCATCTTTCTAGCTTCCTGAGCCTATGTGACAGGATGAGAAGATTTTTCTAAACTTGGTAGCAGATGAAGAACAAAATAAAAACATCCAACTGTCATGGATTTCAGAAAGAGCTTAGTCATCGTACTGTCTTCAGTTGGTCATGCAATGCATATATCTTCTTTATAGTCTCATCTGTTAAGTGGGAAGTCCTTGTGTCCTTGCTTCCCTCACAGATATGGTCTGAGTATGAGTGAGACAATGACAAAAGTATATCAATATTAATAGAAATGTGGGGGCAAACTGACTTTGGATGATTCCTTCTGATAATGCCTGAGGGTGGAGGTAGAAAGAGCAAGGGGTAGTAACATTCAGTGATTGCTCAAAGCTCACATTAAACACCTAGAGTCACTCTGAGACGTAGGTATTCATATCTCTCTCTTTAAACATAAATAAATGAAGCTTCACAAGTGCTTAAGTAAGTAAAGCACGTAGCATTCATTTCTAATTCTGTTCGCTTTCAGAGATGTAGCATGAACTAGATCGCATACTTTTCTTTCTAAGGATTTGTTGTTTCTTATGTGTGCAATAGACTAAATTATGCCTTTTAACCTCTCTAAAACTGAAACACTCTTGTCATACAAATCCTAAACTCAGGGGAATAATTGCCTTTTAATATCTTCTTTAAAAAGATCTGAGTTTTGTCTGAGAAGATTCTTGAGTATAGGAAGAATGAAAAAAAGCAAAATAATAATAAATAAAGGTAAGGGAAAAAAGAAAGAAAACAAAAGAGAGCATGAAGAAGCAGGGAAGACAGCTTTTAACAGGGGAAGGGAAACCCTAGATTCAAGTATCCTTCAAGACTGTCCTTTCCAATATCAGGTCATTGGGAGTGAGATAGGCAAGAAGTAGGGTGCAGTAGGATTAAGAGTACAGTGAGGCTACACATAGAAGAGCCGCTTTACTCAGTGGTGTGTGCTCAGCTGCATCTGACTCTTCAGTCCTTGGGATTTCCCAGGCAAGAACATCAGAGTGGATTGCTTGCATTTCTCCAAGGGATCTTTCCTACCCAGGGATCGAACATGAGTCTCTTGCGTCTCCTGCATTGACAGACAGATTCTATCCTGAGGCAGACCTATATTTGGTCCTTGAAAGGGTTAAGAAAGTTATGTTAGCCATCTGGAAGTGAGGAGCGAACAGGGAAAAGACCATTACGAGTAGGGTTCAGAAGTATCTCTCAAGTTTCTCAACCAAAGGAAGTTCTGATATACATGATAATTTCTTGAGGTCAATAATGTGTCCCTGAATTTCCATGCCTTAAATTTTAGTACAACCCATGACACAGAGTTTTCCCTAAGCTAATATTTACTGAGGTAAACTGCATCAGACCAAGACAGGTGCACAAGGATCCTAGATTTAGGCAGACAATGGTCTTTTATTTCATGTTTTCTTCTCATATTTTCATGAGAGTAAAAATTATGGGAAAAATCAACAATTTTGATATCATATTACATCAACAGTTTTCACTTCCTCCATTATTTCTTTTAGTCTTTGACAATGTAGGGCCTTATATACTCACAGTGTAGTAATTTTTTCTATAGTTTGTTACAGTTAAATTCTCCATTTAGCCTGAAAAAAGTCCATTAATTCCTTGGGAAATAGCTGAAATGTTATTTTCTGAAGTAAGTTTCCCTGACTCTTAGAATAAAGTAGGTTTATTCCTTCTAGTTCCTTCTCATTGTATTATGAACTTTCCTTTTGCAGCACTTAACGTAATTTAACTAGCTTAGAGAGAAGACCAGGGCATTTGGTGATTGCATTGACTACTTATAGGAGAAAGTATGTTTTTTGACCTGCAGTTGATCTGTGTTGCCAAGGTCCTATATTCAGCAGTGGTTGGATAATAGTTCACATCAGGCAAGTTCAGACAGGATTTCAGCAAGGATGGAACTATGTACATGTGCAAACATGTGAGTAGATATGTGTGTGGGTATGTGTCTGTGTGTCGGATCAATGAGTTGAAAAATGCCTGTAGAGCCCCTCCTACCCTGCCAGTCTAGAACTCTATTGTTATTCCTGATCTAGACAGTGCTCAGCTTCAAACGGACTCAATTTAGAGAAGTCATTTTATCATTTTCCCCATTTTATCTTGCCTTCCTCTCCTGCCCAAGAAAACCTTCCTTGACAGTCTGCTTAGGTTTCTATTTTTGTCGCAATGTATTCAGAGATTTGTCTGGCCAGAAAGAAGTCCCAGTGGGTCAGATCAGTTGTCTTTGAGAACTGTGAGTTGAGAGATTGTGAAGATCATCATGGCAGTCTTTTCACGAGCCTGAAAGTCTCCATACTAATACACCAACTTTGGTTCCTACTGTATTCTGTCCTTTACGCATAATCTGTGAAGGTGCTTCCTAGTCCTTTCAAAGCCCAAAACAGCTAACACCAGTGAGTGTCCAAGTTCTATTCTTTTCTAGTTTATCTTTTTGGGACTCTTGCTCCAGGCTCTGGTCATCACCACTTCTCAGGCTTGCTTTGGAACTCAATTATTTATATATCCATATATGTTTATCAGGTATTTTTCACTGTTTTTATATAGTGACCTTTTGCCTTATATCTAGATACTTATCAAAAAATATCTCTATTCATCTATTACTGACATTATCCCATATCTTATGCTGGGCTTCCCTAGTAGCTTAGCTGGTAAAGAATCCACCTGCAATGCAGGAAACCTGGGTCCAATCTCTGGGTTGGGAAGATTCCCTAGAGGAGGGTGTAGCAACCCATTCCAGTATTCTTGCCTGGAGAATCCTCATGGACAGAAAGAATCAGATAGGACTGAGTGACTAAGCACAGCAGACAGTATGCTGAGATTGCCTATACACGCCTTCTCCACAGCAGCTTTCCAGGCTCATGCATTTTTGTACCAAGACTTGACAGCCATTTCTCCCTTAGCAGATTCAAGGGCACTACCATTCATAGGGATAATTTTCTACTAACCTTGAACTTCCTCCCATTGGATGCTATCACCTCCTTGTAAGTGGGAATTTCCTGATGATGATCATCTGTCAGTTTTCAGCCATGAGACATTTAACCACATTAATCTGTGACTTTGTCTTGTTCTTCCCTTTCCTTAGTGTCCAGGAGCCAGTCTCCACTATGATGTCATCTCACTAGTTTGCTTTTAATTATCAAGGAAGCACTGATCTTACTGAATGAGATTTCAACATGAGGAACTCCAGTAGTACTTTGGAGTCCCTACCTACAATGTTCATTCTGGTTGGCATCCCAGGACTGGAGGCAGAGCATATCTGGATATCCATCCCCTTCTGCTTGATGTACATTATCATCTTCCTTGGGAATGGCACCATTCTTCATGTCATGAGGACAGACACCGCTCTACACCAGCCCATGTACCTTTTCCTTGCCATGCTGGCACTGGCTGAAGTCACTGTCTCTGCATCCACTCTGCCTACAGTGCTAGGTGTTTTCCTTTTTGGTATCACTGAGATTAGTTTCAATGCATGCCTTCTCCAGATGTTCTCCATCCATTCGTTCTCCATTATGGAGTCTGCTGTGTTGCTCTCCATGTCTGTTGACCGATTTGTGGCCATCTACAATCCACTGCGCTATACAGCCATCCTAACTGTGCCCCGAATTTTTGGCATGGCAGCTGGTATTGGGCTGAAAAGCATTGTGCCCATGGCCCCACTGACCATTCTCCTAAGGCACCCGACCTTCTGTGGCCATAATATCCTCTCCCATTCCTATTGTCTTCACCCCAACCTTATCCATCTACCTTGTGGGGATACTACTATCAACAATATCTATGGGCTTTTCATTGTTACTTCCACCTTTGGGCTTGATTCACTCCTTATTGTGGTCTCCTATGGGTTCATACCCCACACTGTACTAAGCATTGCCACTGGGGAGGGGCGGAGGAAGGCACTCAGCACATGTAGCTCACACGTCTGTGCAGTATTCTCTTACTATGTGCCTATGATTGGCTAGTCTATGGTGCACCGCCTTGGATATCATGTGTCCCCTTTTCTCCATGCTATGATGGCCAATGCTTACCTCTTTTTACCACCTGTTGTCAATCCCATTGTCTACAGCATTAAGACCAAGGAAATCCGTCGTGGCATTTCCTGGATATTATCAGAGAAGAAAGCCAGAGTTTAGACAAAGGACAAAGTAGAAAGAGACTTTTTCTATAATCACAGGTGGTCCCAGCTTGCATATTATACAAATGATGTTATCTTAAAATATGGTATCTAACAGGAGGTTAGGCGTCCCTGGTGGCTCAGAAGTAAAGAATCCTCCTGCAATTCAGGAGCCTCAGGAGACGTGGGTTTGATCCTTGGGTTGGGAAGATCCCCTGGAGGAGGAAATGACAACCCACTCCAGTATTCTTGCCTGGAGAATCCCATGGACAGAGGAGCCTGGCTCACTACAGTCCACAGGGTAGCAAAGAGCCGGATATAACTGAAGTGACTGAGCACAAGAGGAGGTTATCTTATAATATGGCAGTGGACAGGAGTTGGGATGCAAATGGAAAGGGATTATGTATAACAGAACAGTATAAAGAATTGATGTCATTTTAAAACATGTTGTGTGCAATACCTTGCATAGATGGAACAAGAATGCCAGAAGGATTGTTTATGAAGACATAGAACTCCACATAAGGAAAAAATGTAATCAGAAATCAGAAGATGTCCTGGGAAATCTATTGAGTCAACTATTCTAGGAAAAGAGAAAGTGCAAGGATTTACATTTTCTTGAGTTGTTGGTACCCAAGCTCAATAGCAGAAGGACATACTAAGTAGTTCGCTCCATAGACTTTCAGTACTGGCTCCAGTGTAGCATTCACTCATTCTCACTAAGACTCCCAAGTTAGGAGTCTGAAGATTACAAATCTTGCTCATTATGCAGAAGTCTGAAGGTCTCCCACCCATAACCCAGCATCTTTCAAAAAAGCAAAATCCTCTTTGTGGACATTAATATGCTCTATCTGATTTGATATTTCTTTGCAGATATTTGGAATAATGTAAACATGTAACATTTATATTTTATGGAAAGTAACTAAGAATTTTGAGATGAAAATGTACACTAGGAAGTTTATATTTATTATTTCAATTACTTCCCACAAAAGTCCTATGAGTTATAGTCAATGCAATTATTATTTTTCAGGTGAAAACTGATGCTTAGATATAGTAAGTATCTTACTGAAACCTATACATCCAAAAATTAGCAGTGGAATCCTGTTGGATCAAACTCCAGCATAAAAGCTTAAACTATACTGTCAAGTAAGCAAGAACTGAAGCTCTTTGAATCCTCCCAGTAGTCAGTCAAATATCATTAATTGAACAAACTCAGTGGGTCAGAAAGAAGTTTGTTTACTTATTCCACAAATCTAGACCCTAGGTACAATGTGAGGACAAAAGAAACTAAGCTCCTCATGGAACTTAGAAACTATTTTTTTTCTGCCACTACAGGGTTCAAGTTTATGCTTCCCAAAATGGTGTTTAGAACCAATTTTAAATAAACCTTGTAATACTTTTGAATAAAATAAAGTTTTTGAATATGAATTTAATTTTTAAAATCTTTGTTTGTGTTGTATGTTGTAGAGATGCCAAAAAAATCCAAAGTTTTTTTTTTTTTTTTTAAGTTAATTCTGTAACTCTACTACCAGGTTTCTAGATACTCTTTTTCCATATACTCTGACCTAGGGATCTTCAGTTGTCTGCAACTATATCCTAGATTGACAGCCTGCTGATGGATGGTAGAACTCTGAAGAGAATTATGACTTAGAAATATCAAATGAAACCAAGCAGGTAAACCCACAGGAAGGGGCATCCCATAGATGACCAGAGAAGTGAGAGAATGGTGATTCCCCGGGACGAGAAAGGAAAGACATTAGAGTGTCTGGAGAAAGATATTCTATAGCTAAAAGTTTCAGTAAGAGATGATGGGACCAGGTTGTCAGGTGGCTTGATGTAAAATGAAGATCTTGTGTGCTCACTTCCATTTTCTCTCTTCAGATTACACAATGAATCTTCAGGCTTCTAGAATATTATTAATTCTATATTCAAAGCCATCAAAGACAGTTATATTCTGTTATAGCTAGAGTTCATCATTAGTTATCAGATCATGGTTAATTTAGCTCTATCCCAGAAAGAACTCTGTACACCATGCCTTGTCTAGCTAGCTCCAATCTTTCCAGTCTGAATCTATCTTCCTAAGGTCCAGACTCAAACACAACTTCAAGATCAGACAAAATTCTAGAAAATCACACAGTGAAAATAATTTAGACATTTCTGTATCTGTGCTGTGTATGCTCAGTCATATCTGACACTTTGAGATCCCATGGAGTGTAGCCCACCAGGCTCTTCTGTCCATGGGATTTGGGGATTTTTCAGGCAAGAATACTGGAGTGGATTGCCATTCTCCTCTCCAAGGGATCTCACCTACCCAGAGACTGAACCTGCATCTTCTTCATTGACAGACAGATTCTTTACCATATCCATATGGGAAGTCTTTGGGTGTCTATAAAATTGAATAATAAACAGAATCCAATGTGACTATGAAAAAATATTGTCTTTATATTTTTCTTCCTTTATGTTTACTATCTTAACTTAAAATTTAGACCTTTGACACCACCTTGATTGTTTATTCTCTCAATAGGACAAAATTGTGTCATCATATTCAAGTAGGCATAAACTAAATTACTAATCAGAACACTTGGAAAACTGCATGAAATATAGGCATTTTTACATTCATCAAGAGAATATTGATTTGTTTCAGACCAATCCTCTTGTCAAGAATGATTAGAAAAGTTAAAGAAATGTTTTGTAAATGACTTCAGAGAGAGCATCCAGTGCCAGGAAGATGTAAAGGATAAGATTCCAAATACAAGAGAGACATGGAAGAGTGCGGCTGTTTTTGTGCAGTTCTCCCACTTAAGGGATCTGTCAGTTCAGAAGTAATAACTTAAAACCAGAAGCACTTACAGCATTCTCAAAGAGCTGTATTGCAAAGAGGAAAAAAATACAACTATCTCCAAGAATGAGGGGACTAATAAATGCCCAGGCATTTATTTTTATCTCAGAAAATAGAGAAATTTAGAAACAAGCTAGACTAACAAATATTTTATTTTATATAAATAAATAAAAAACATTTTCTTTTCTCTTTATTTTATTTTTAAAGTCTTTTTTGAATTTGTTACAATATTCCTACTAGTTTATGTTTTGGTTTTTTGTCTGCAAGGCATGTGGGATCTTTGTTCCCCAACCAGGGATCAAATCCACACCCCCTGCATTGGAAAGTGAAATCTTAACCACTGGATCACCAGGGAAATCCCTAGTTTTCTTTATAAAGTCAACTCACTACATAATTTTACTCTTCTGTCTGTAACTATTAGGGTAACCAACCAATTTAGTTTTTCAGAACTTTCCTAACTGTATCTCAGATAGTACCATATCCTAGAAAATCCTTCAGCCACAAATTGGAGTGGTTGGTCACTCTAACCAAAAGGAAAATTAAATACTCTCAGCAGGAAATAACTATTAATAACTATTAATTGACACTTCAAATTATTCTCATATTTTTTCATGACATTTATTAAAACCTAAACAGGAATGCAAAGTACAAAATTTGAACATAAATTAAGAGATTAAAAAAAAAATTAGATCCACAGATGATACAGGTATTGGGGTTAGCATACACAGACATTAAAATAATTTTGATTAATATAGCCTAGGACTTAAGTTTCAAGATGTAGAATTTAAGCAATATAATTGCAAGCTATTAAAAATTAAATGGGAATACTAAAATTACAAATAACTAAAATTAAATACTCAATAGTGTTTGTCAGTCAGTCATGTCTGACTCTTTGTGACCCCACTGACTGTAGCCCGCCAGGCTCCTCTGTCCATGAAATTCTAAAGGCAAGAATACTGGAGTGGGAAGCCATTCCCTTCCCCAGAGGATCTTCCTGACCCAGTGATCAAATCCGTGTCTCCTGTGGGAGGGGTCATTCCTGGAACCAAAAAGTTCTCAAAAGTCAAGTAAGCCAGACGCAGGAGGAATCACAAAGATAAGCCACATTTGCAGGAAACACTGCCTTTGGTTGTAGGAAACAACAGATTTCACAGTGAATACCTAAACAGTTGCTGATTTCCACTGTCTGGAGAAAAGCATACTCTAAATAAATTCACACATAAAACCCTAGGTCAATTCCCTCTAGATATTTCTTTCTAGGGAAGAAGTAAAATATAATGTATGTTAAGGTTAATATCTGTAAGACCCCAAGAGAAAAAAAAAAAATCTATTTTGCCTCTCTGACTTCTGAATCTATCAAGAGATCTGGGATATCTTTGCCCAAATCTTCTAGCTGTATCAAAACTGAGTTTAATCACATTCAAGATGACAACATCGAAGGGCAGCTCTAGTCCAACTTAATAGTTCCTCTCTTACTGTAGTAAGCAGAAGGGAACTGATTGCTGAGGAAAAAAAGTAAATCTGCCAGAGCATAGGCTATGTCTTTTTCACATCACCTCACAAAATTTACACATTTCCATGGGTTGGCTAGCTCAGTGGTTGGTACATGTTGAGCACTCAGTAAAAGTTAGCTATTATATTTACTGTTATTTTTCCTGGTTCTGGCCCTTGGGGCCTGAAGTCTCAGAGCACAGTCCTCATATTCCTATAAGATTCTTTCAGAGGTTTCTTCATCCATCTCTTACAATCTAGCCCGGGGTCTTCAGGGGCTTAAAACCACACTCAGCCAGAGTAGAGACTAAAGGCCGTAGAAACACTGAAGGAATAAGAAAGCACAAAAGTGAGTCTGGACCTGAGTATTTGAATAGGTACCATCACCATTTGTACCTACAATGTTCTTTCCTTTATGCTTCCATAAAGACCAGGCATCTCTCTGATTAGCATGTTCTTTACTTAGAATATTTTAGAAAGTGTTTCTAATACCTCAGCTATATTAATCAAGTCCATTAGTACTCAGTGCTAAGTTTAAAAAACCTTTGTCCTGACTGCCTGTCTTTTGGTTTATAGTTTAAGTCCTACAAATAATTTCTATTATTTAAAATTTTATCGGTGACCTCTTATTGACCTCCACAATTCTTCAACAGTTTTACTTCTTTCATTGTATTTCATTTCTAAATGTTTGCCTGTGTTTCTTTTTCTTTATCAGATTTGTTAGAGGGATTCAGATTACATAGATCCTTTCAAATACATAATTTTTGAACGTTTATCTTTTTGGTTTTCTAATTGAAAAATTCCTTCATTTTACTCATCTTTATTTTCCCTTTTCCCCTAATTTAATTTTGAATTATTTTCTAAATTCATGAGTGTAATGATTTTTGAAGGATTTTTAGTTTGGCATTTATGGGCACTTTACAGGGAGTTTGAGTAGACTCCACAAATACTAGGAACCCATTAAATGCTATTTGTATCTCCTCACAAGAAGGGTCACAGCTTTCTTTCTCAGTGCACTTCAAACATCAGTTGTCATTCATTTCCTCAAGTTACATTCACCCTTGTATTTAAAGAGTAAAAGTCTTTATTAATCTTCTAGGGACAGTATAGCTTCCCCTTTAGAATACATGACATATGGAAACTGTCTCCAATCCATCATATTAATTCACTTCTCAAACCACTTTAATTTAGCTTCTTGTCCCATTGCTCTACAGAAATGTCTTTCCAAAAGATTACTACTAGCATTTACACCCCTAAATTATATAGACGCTTTCTAGTAGGTATTTTATTGAATATCCACAAAGCACTAGACTATGGACCACATTCTTTACCTGCTTGGCCTCTGTGACTACCATTTCCCTTGTATTTTACTTACTTCTACTGGCAGTCTTTCACAGATTCCTTTAGTTTATCTTTTACATCTACCCTACTGCTAAATCTTGCATTTTTATCTAGATCTCGCCTCAACCTTCTTCATTTTTCTCCCTATCTCTTGCCAAGATGATCACATCAACTTCCAGGTTCTTGGCTACTACAAATATGCCCAAGACTCTGAAAATGCTCAACAGAACTTTTCTGTTTCTTAGGCCTTATATTCACCTGCCTAGTTGTCGTTTCTCTTAGATAGCTCCTACGAACATTAAACTCAGCATGCACAAACCAAGCCAGTAATCTTTCCCCCGTCTCTTCTTCTAATGTGCCAAATAAAAGTAATTGGGACTATAATCCATATGGTGGTAGTTTAGTCGCTAAGTCATATCTGACTCTTGGAACCATACAGTTGCTCAAACAAAATACTGGGATGTGGCCATAATTTATTTTCTTGATAATAGCTCCATTTAACTGAAAAGAAGGAAGTAGTTAGCAGAAGCTTATTTTTCTGTGTGTCAAATACAAGATTAACTGAAATAAGTCTCTGGATTTGGTTACTAGAAAAGTTATTTGAAATGTGGATGAGAGAAGTTTCACTTAGAAAATGCATATGTACAAGTTTATGTGTGGGCATGCTAAGTCACCACAGTCGTGCCTGACTCTTTGTGACCCTGTGGACTTTAGCCCACCAGGCTCCTCTGTCCATGGGATTCTCTAGGCAAGAATACTGGAGTGGATTGCCGTTCCCTCCTCCAGGGAATCTTCCTGATCCAGGGATTCAACCTGCATTTCTTATGTTTCTGGCATTGGCAGGCAGGTTCTTTACTGCTAACGCTACTTGGGAATCCCATGTAAGTTCTGTATGTACATATATATTTATACATGAGCAGGTGGGAGGTGTGTAACAAGATTTAGAGGAAGAATAAT
This sequence comes from Bos indicus, assembly GCF_029378745.1. Classification (NCBI taxonomy): domain Eukaryota; kingdom Metazoa; phylum Chordata; class Mammalia; order Artiodactyla; family Bovidae; genus Bos; species Bos indicus. The sequence goes on along the minus strand of NC_091774.1, from coordinate 48,894,326 downwards.
GCTAAATTTTAGTGTATAGGGTCAGGCATGAAAGTTGAAAAAAATAGGTGATTTTATTTTTAAAATTTATTTGTTAAAAAATGTTTGTTTATTTGGCTGCACTAGGTCTTAGTTGCAGCATATCCGATCTTCTTTATAGCATGCGGGTCTTTAGTTGCAACATGCAAACACTTAGTTGCAGCAAGCAGGCTCTACTTCCCTGGCCAGGGATCAAGCCCAGTCTCCCACATTGGGATCATGAAGTTGTAGCCACTGAACCACCAGGGAAGTCCCCAAAAGGTCCCTGTAAATAAGAATGTAAGGCAGTAAGAACCACAGTTCTGTTGTTAGTGTTCTGACTGGTGCATTGCTCCATGGGGTTAGAACAATCCTAGACACATATTTGGGGCCTGGACTGAATAGAAGATGTCGCTATGGCAGTAACACACTGATGGAATTCTTATGCAGAACACACAGATGCTGGTTTTGCCTTCATCAAGCATGGCTAACACCACCCAAGACCCCTTCTACTTCATCCTCACAGACATCCCTGGGTTTGAGGCCTACCACATCTGGATCTCCATCCCCTGCTGCTGCCTCTACACCATCTCCATCATAGGAAACACCACCATTCTCACTGTCATCCGCATAGAGCCATTCCTCGTCCAGCCCATGTACCTGTTCCTCTCCATGCTGGCCCTCACTGACCTGGGTCTCACCCTCAGCACGCTGCCCACAGTCATGCAGCTCCTCTGGTTTAACAATCAGAAGACCAGTTTTGAGGGCCGTTTTGCCCAATTCTTCCTTCTCCATGCGTTCTCTTTTATGGAATCTTCAGTCCTGTTGGCCATGTCCTTTGACCGCTACGTGGCCATCTGCCGCCCCCTCCATTACGCCACCATCCTCACCAACAGTGTCATTGGCAGGATGGGGCTAGCCATCCTTTGCCGCTGTGTTCTGGCCATTCTTCCCTCCCTTTTCCTACTCAAGCGCCTGCCCTTCTGCCGCTCCCACCTTCTCTCTCACTCCTACTGCCTCCACCAGGACATGATTCGCCTGGTCTGTGCTGACATCCGAGTCAACAACCTGTGTGCTTTTGCTGTAGTTTTGCTCATTATTGGGATGGACCCTCTGCTCATTGTGCTCTCCTACACCCTCATCCTGAAAAGTATCTTGGGCACAGCCTCACGGGCTGAGCGACTGTGGGCCCTCAATAACTGTCTGTCCCACATGCTGGCTGTTCTGGTCCTCTATGTGCCCATGGTTGGGGTGTCTATAACCCATCAATTTGCCAAGCATGCCCCTCCTCTAGTTCATGTTATCATGGCCAATATTTACCTGTTGGCACCTCCAGTGATGAACCCCATCATTTACAGTGTAAAGACTAAGCAGATCCACCAGGGAATCTTCCATCTACTCTTCCAGAGGAAAATGCATTAAGGCCTGGATTTGAGGTAATGGGAATAATTTTATTATGAAGATGGAGTCAAGAGCAGGGCCAAGTACCATCAAAACTGTAAGTAGCATTGATAGGGGAAAGAATAACATTGTATAAGAAACTTCTGATGTAAATAAAGAGAAATCAAAATTTCTTTTAATGGAAATTAAAAGACATAAGTTTTTAAAGCACCTATTGCCCTTCACTAACCATATGACTTTGAGGAAAAATATTTAAAACCATAATTCAATATATACTTCCTTTTTGCTTTCTTTATAATGATGTTGTTTTTAAACACATAATATAATACAATATTTTGCTTTATAAACTCTAAATGCTGATTCAGTTAAGTTCAGTTCAATCACTCAGTCATGTCCAACTCTTTGCAGCCCCATGAACTGACTCTATGGACATGAGTTTGAGTAAACTCCAGGAGTTGGTGATGGACAAGGAGGTCTGGCATGCTGCAGTCCATGCAGTTGCAAAGAGTCGAACACGACTGAGCGACTGAACTGAACTGAACTGCAGCACACCAGGCCTCCCTGTCCATCACCAACTCCTGGAGTTCACCCATAACCATGTCCACTGAGTCAGTGATGCAATCCAACCATCTCATCCTCTGTCATCCCCTTCTCCTCCTGCCCTCAATCTTTCCCAGTATCAGGGTCTTTTCAAATGAGTCAGCTCTTCGCATCAGGTGGCCAAAGTATTGGAGTTTCAGCTTCAACATCAGTCCTTCCAATGAGCACCCAGGACTGATCTCCTTTAAGATGGACTGGTTGGATCTCCTTGCAGTCCAAGGGACTCTCAAGAGTCTTCTCCAACACCACAGTTCAAAAGCATCAATTCTTCAGTGCTCAATTTTCTTTATAGTCCAACTCTCACATCTATACATGACCACTGGAAAAACCATAGCCTTGACTAGATGGACCTTTGTTGGCAAAATAATGTCTCTTCTTTTTACTATGCTGTCTAGGTTGGCCATAACTTTCCTTTCCAGGAGCAAGTGTCTTTTAATTTCATGGCTGCAGTCACCATCTGCAGTGATTTTGGAGCCCAAGAAAATTAAGTCTTTTCTTGTTTCCATTGTTTCCCTGTCTATTTGCCATGAAGTGATGGGACTGGATGCCATGATCTTAGTTTTCTGAATGTTGAGTTTTAAGCCAACTTTTTCTCTCTCCTCTTTCACCTTCATCAAGAGGCTCTTTAGTTCCTCTTTACTTCCACCATAGGGTGGTGTCATCTGCATGTCTGAGATTATTGCTATTTCTCCCTGCAATCTTGATTCCAGCTTGTGCTTCCTCCAGCCCAGCGTTTCTCATGATTTACTCTGCATGTAAGTTAAATAAGCAGGGTGACAATATACAGCCTTGATGTATTCCTTTTCTTATTTTGAACTAGTTTGTTGTTCCATGTCCAGTTCTAACTGTTTCTTCCTAACCTGCATACAGGTTTCTCAAGAGGCTAATTACTGTATACAAATTTTTATGAAAGCTGTAAAGTATTCATGCCTTCATAAATAATTGCTAAGGTAAATGTCAGCTTTTAATTACATGGAGGCACACATATCAACTCAATTGGAAATAATGAAAGAGAATCTTCATCAACTAGGAAGTCAGTGAAGAAAGAGAGATCATTCTGCATATCAATGTTACTGGGAAAAAGTACCAAATATCAAAAACCAAAATGAAAGCAACCTGAGAATTTGAGAAAGAATTGAACAAATTTTTAATGCAGAGTTCACTTAAATTCAATGATAGAAATGGATACAGACACATGGAATTCCTGCTGAAAGAAGATGGCAGTCACGTGGAGAAGTTATGACAACCATCTCTGGAGACAAGCATAAAAAGAGCTTGAAAAGTGAAAGTGAAGTCGCTCAGTCATTTCCAACTCTTTATGACCATATGAACTGTAGCCCTTCAACCTCTTCCTTCCACGGGTCTTTCCAGGCAAGAATACTGGAGTGAGTTGCCATTCTCTTCTCCAGGGGATTTTCCTGATCCAGGGATCAAACTCGGGTCTCCTGCATTGTAGGTGGACCCTTTACTCTCTGAGACACCAGGGAATCCCTAAAAAGATCTTAAGAGTGTGAATGTATAGAAACACTGAGAATTTTTTAAAATTAGACTTGTTTTCTAAGCTGGCTCCAACTGTGTTCCTATTTTGTTGGGTTCCTTTGAATTAACATCATGACTTGTTAATAAGTGAGCAGAGAACATTGTTTAACTTTGTGGAAGCATAGCTTTTTCATTTGTGAATTGTATAAAATATCTCCATGACAAGATTGAATGAATATTAAATAGAAATACCCTGTAAACTGCCTTAGGTTTGTAGGAATACATTTGATGAAGAAACAGGAAGTTAAGATCAAGAAGCACTCTCAATAAGTCTGTAAAGACTTATTGTGGGGTAAGAAATGAGGGCAGTGATGAGAGAGGATGAGAGAGGATCTGTGTGAATATTAGAGTGCAGATTTTTCTTGATAAATTGTTATTTTTCTTCCCTTTACTAATCTTATTCTGTGATATTTTCAACTTTTACCTATGTGTATGTATATTGATACATTTAAGATATAGAATCCTTTTCTGTCATATTTTCATAAATATTTTTGGAAGTTTATTTTAAATTTCATCATTTTTCTCTCATAGAGAATTATTTAACTTTTGTACTAACATTCAGCCGTCTTTTTCTTGGGATTTTTGTCTATTGCTGTTTAAAGAGTCTCCCCAGTGAGAACTGTAATCAATATTTATATTTTTTTTCTCTAACTTTTGTTAATGATTTGCATCTTTATTGCTTTAGAATTTGGGTTTGTATAAATTGTGAAGTGAGTCTTCAAATAAGTAAATGATAATTTAACAATTTTTCTTTCTCATTTAGTTTTTTTTAATTAAAAATTTATTTATTTTATTTTTAGCTATGCTGGGTCTTTTCTCTAGTTGTGCCAAGCGGGGGCTACTCTGTAGTTGTGGTGTGAAGGTTTCTTTCTCTACATTGGCTTCTCTTGTTGCAGAGCACACTCTAGGGCACATGGGCTTCATTAGCTGTGGCAGGTGGGCTGATGAGCACAGGTTCAATAGTTGTGGCACATAAGTTTAGTTGCTCCAAGGCATGTGAGATCTTCCCAGATCAGCGATTGAACCTGTATCTCCTATATTAGCAGGTGGATTCTTTACCACTGAGCTACTAAGGAAGCCCTCTAGTTCAGGTTTGATAAAGTTCTCACCATTTACTTATCTTATAAATGAATTAAAATATTTTTTCTTAGTATGTCCAGAGAATCACTGCAAGGTGAATGCTCCTGATAATTGGTGTGAGATATTCCTTTTACCTACCTCTCACCTGGCTCTTCTAATGCTGCCCCAGCTTCAGATTGCTTAGAGACCAAAGCTTTTTAAGCTTAAGTTTTTGACATCCTAAGCAGTTTTCTTTAAGCATAAACATGTAGTTTCAAATCACATTCAACAAGTTGTAAAAACAGAGTATTGATGTGGTTTCCTGAGTTGTTGCTCCACAAGGACACCAGAGGCAACAAAATTCTTACAGGCAGAGCCAACTTTTTCTGCCTGCCCAGTGGGACTCCAGGTCTCACTAAGTCTCTCCATGCAATCCTGAAGGGACTTGCCACACCTCTCCACTGCTAACCTAGAGATTTGCATGTAGCTTATAACATCTACTCTGTGAGACAATCGGAGAAAACAGAAGCCAAAGGCGGTGAAGAGGGAACCACCCAAGTAGGAGAAACCACAAATAATATTTCTCTGGTAATGTTGAGGGAAAGGAAGGAGGGGTGATAACTATCGTTAGAGGATGATCTAAACTAACACAGGGAATCCACTTAGAGCAGTGCTGAAATATAGAGACAGCCAGTAAATATGATTATCCTCACCTGAGCTGTACTTTCACTCTTTTCCTCTGTATCCCAACCTTTGCTTCCAGTTCTCTTCTAATATTACACACATGGAGTCTGTGGTGTCAGATGATATCAACTAATGAGACTAAGAAGACAGATTAGAAATGAGACCTGATCAAGATGAAGAATGACCTTACTGCATGATGAAATGAATAAGAAATACACAAAAAGTCGGTGGTGACTTTAGAATAAGTGAAACAGGTGAGAAGTCTGATAACACTCAAAGAAAATTTCAAAAGGAGATTATGGGTAAAAAAGCTGAGGGCTAGGTCTTATCCAGTTAAGAGTTCATTTTAAGTCTTTGTGAGAATAATATTAGTGATGTGGTTTGGATAAAAGGAAGATTCCAGGGCACTAAGAAGAAAATGGGAATTGAAAACTACAGGCAGGAAAAAAATTAAAGATGTGTTCATGAGTTAATGTGTATAGACTTATCAGAAGAATATGAGTTGTATGGAAACAGTCTCTGCAGAGACAGGCCAGGAAGAGCAACCACTGTCTTCCTAAGCTTCCTTAGTAATACTCAACAGCTCTGTATCTTTATTCAGATAGAGTTTAGATCAAACAAGGTAAAGATAAAGATTATTTTTAACCTTTCTGGTTCTCTCTGAGTGAAGAGCTTCAACATGAAACTACATTCGACTATCATGTCCGAGGTGATGAACACCACCCAAGACCCTTTCTACTTCATCCTCACGGGCATCCCTGGGTTTGAAGCCTACCACATCTGGATCTCCATCCCCTGCTGCTGCCTCTACACCATCTCCATCATAGGAAACACCACCATTCTCACTGTCATCCGCACAGAGCCATCCCTTGTCCAGCCCATGTACCTGTTCCTCTCCATGCTGGCCCTCACTGACCTGGGTCTCACCCTCAGCACGCTGCCCACAGTCATGCAGCTCCTCTGGTTTAACAATCAGAAGATCAGTTTTGAGGGCTGTTTTGCCCAGTTCTTCTTCCTCCATGCGTTCTCTTTTATGGAATCTTCAGTCCTGTTGGCCATGTCCTTTGACCGCTATGTGGCCATCTGCCGCCCCCTCCATTATGCCACCATCCTCACCAACAGTGTCGTTGGCAGGATGGGGTTAGCCATCCTTTGCCGCTGTGTTCTGGCCGTTCTTCCCTCCCTTTTCCTACTCAAGCGCCTGCCCTTCTGCCGCTCCCACCTTCTCTCTCACTCCTACTGCCTCCACCAGGACATGATTCACCTGGTCTGTGCTGACATCCGAATCAACAACTGGTATGCTTTTGCTGTGGTTTTGCTCATTATTGTGATGGACCCTCTGCTCATTGTGCTCTCCTACATCCTCATCCTGAAAAGTATCTTGCGCACAGCCTCATGGGCTGAGCGACTGCAGGCACTCAATAACTGTCTGTCCCACATGCTGGCTGTTCTGGTCCTCTATGTGCCCATGGTTGGGGTGTCTATAACTCATCGATTTGCCAAGCATGCCCCTCCTCTAGTTCATGTTATCATGGCCAATATTTACCTGTTGGCGCCTCCAGTGATGAACCCCATCATTTACAGTGTAAAGACTAAGCAGATCCGCCACGGAATTTTTCACCTCATTTCTCAAAGAAGCAGGCATTTAAGGTGAAGTACTGAATGCACTTAATTACACAGAAATTGCAGTCGATAGGTCTACAGGGAGAGTATAGTCAAATTTTTTAAATGGAGAGTGTAAAAAAAATTCCATCATATTTTTAAGGGAGTATGACATGATCTTGGATTTAATTAGATTTTTGTTCTGGGAGAAACTAGCAGCAAACATTCTATCCAAAAGAGTTGTGGTTCCAATTTGATCTGATTCTAGCACATTTATCTGCCAATGAAATAAGCATCATTGACTGAGTAAAGGTCTGTTTAAATTTTTTCCGAATATTTTTCTCTCCAGTGGGCCTGGTTAAGTAAATGTGAATGAAAACCTTTGTTGTTGCCTCCACCACACATTCTCCTAGGCAGCTCCACTTACTCCAGGTAAACTCCACTTTTCCGTTTCATATAATGGATAGGTGTGCTCTGAGTTTCTCTTGCAAAAGAATAGTAAATATTTGATGGAAGACAGATACTGATCAAGTTATTTGGATATTGATCCAGGCTATATGGATATTGATCAAGATATTTCTCAGCTATTCAACTGAGATTATCTAATCTATACTCAGCATGATTTAAGCACACACAATGAGCAAAGAGCCTAAAGATGGAGGTGAGTATACTTCGAAACCCCACCATTGGATTAATGCTCCTGCATTGTTAGAGGGTCTTAGTATTTAGGACCAAAACTTCAAGTATGTCTGCAGATAACATTTGTGGGGATATAAATTCATTTTTCTCACTATGATAGGCTTTTTCTTTTTAACCTTAATATTCTTAATGTGGTTTAAATTCTTTTTTTTATTTTTTTTAACTTTTATTTTATTTTTAAACTTTACAATATTGTATTAGTTTTGCCAAATATCGAAATGAATCCACCACAGGTATACCCGCGTTCCCCATCCTGAACCCTCCTCCCTCCTCCCTCCCCTACCCTCCCTCTGGGTCGTCCCAGTGCACCAGCCCCAAGCATCCAGTACCGTGCATCGAACCTGGACTGGCGACTCGTTTCATACATGATATTATACATGTTTCAATGCTATTCTCCCAAATCTCCCCACCCTCTCCCTCTCCCACAGAGTCTGTAAGACTAATCTATACGTCGGTGTCTCTTTTGCTGTCTTGTACACAGGGTTATTGTTACCATCTTTCTAAATTCCATATATATGTGTTAGTATACTGTATTGGTGTTTTTCTTTCTGGCTTACTTCACTCTGTATAATAGGTTCCAGTTTTATCCATACACACTGAGGAAACCAGAAAGGAAAGAGACACATGTACCCCAATGTTCATCGCAGCACTGTTTATAATAGCCAGGTCATGGAAGCAACCTAGATGTCCATCAGCAGATGAATGGATAAGAAAGCTGTGGTACATATACACAATGGTTTAAATTCTTGGAGGCCATTTCCCTTTGGCATTCTGGACTTGGGACTAGAAAATGTTATGATAGACAGGATGTGGCTTTTGGACTTCCCTGGTGGTCCCTGGTAAAGAATCTGCCTTCTAATTCAGGGGACACAGATTCAATCCCTGGTCAGGGAACAAAGATACCACCAGCTGCAGGGCAACTAAGCCCTTGCCACAACTAGAGAAGCCCATGTGATGCAGCGAAGACTCTGTACAGCCAAAACAAACAAACAAAATAGATGTGGCTTTAATGATCATAAAAAAGTATTTTATGGAAACCAGGTAGCCTCTCTCAGAAATATCAGTTTGAAGGGTAGTCATGGGATTTCTTTGGTGGTCCAGCCAGACTCCTCTGTTTATGTGATTCTCCAAGCAACAATACTGGAATGGGTTCCTGTGCCCTCCTCCAGGGGGTCTTCCTGATCCACATCTCTTATGTCTCTTGCATTAGCAGGTGGGTTCTTTACTACTAGCACCACCTGGGAAGTCCATGTAAAAGATACAGTCTTGAATTACTAATAGGCTTCATAGGTGCTCAGTTTATGTGAATTATTTTCTCCTTCTCCACTCCACTACACTCCAGATTATGGATAAGAACATCTGTGGGGACATTTATGTTTGCAGCCATTATGGGAACAGGAATTAGGGTGGCCGAGTGGTAATCATCTACATACACAGATGCTCCCAATTGCCATCTAAACACATCCCTGGACAAAAAGGGGTTTCTGAAGGGAGAGGTGACAGAACAAAATTAGCTTCAGGACAATTAGATCTACTAGTGACTTGGGCTAAATTCCCCACACATTCCTATTTTGAAATTCTAACCCCAGTATCTTAGCATGTGACTACATTTGGAGGTAGGGTCTTTATAGACATAACTGAGTTAAAATGAGGTCCTCAGGGTGAACTCTAATCCTGGGTGACTCGTGTCCCTGTATGAAGAGACTATTAGGACACAAGCACAGAAAGAAGACCAGAATGATGACACAGGGAGAAGACAACCACCTGCAAGCCAGGGGAGAGGCCCCCAGAGAAACCAGAAATGTGAGAAATTGTTAGAGGCCTCCATAATTTGAAGAAAGAAAATTTCTATTGTTTAAGCCACCCTTTTTGTGGCTGTCCTAGCAAACTAATACAATCAAAGACCTATAGACTATATTTCTGAAACTGTGAAATAAAGGTCAGCTATCAGAGAAAAAATAATAATATTTAGGTGATAAAGGGACTAGAGCTTAGAAACATGAAGGGGAATTTGGGGGCAAAATAAGCTGTTCAATGACCAGTGGTGGTGGTTTAGTCACTAAGTAGTGTCCTATTCTTGTGACCCCATAGGCTGTGGCCTGCCAGGCTTCTCTCTTCATGGGATTCCCCAGACAAGAATACTGGATTGGGTTGCCATTTCCTTCTCCAGGGGTCAAAGACCAATGATTGCAAAATACAGGCTAAGCAATTAAAGACAAAGCATGTTTGACAGAAAGCATCAGCCAAGCCTCTGCATAACGTCTTTACAGCAGCTGCTGAGAATTATCAAGATACATAAAGACATGGATGAATCCTAAATGTTCATTGCTAAATGAAGGAAGGTAGTCTAACAGGTCTTTAAAAAAAATTATGATTTCATACAGACAAAACTCTGAAAACGGCAAAACTTCATAGAGAGTAAGCTTACTGGTGGTAACTAAGAATTTAAGGGAGTGGAGTATTAAATTCATGACGCACAGAGGGTTTTGTAGACTGTAGAATCATTCTGTAATACTGTGATGGTACACAGATGACATTAGGCATTTGCTAAAACTCAAAGAAATTTACAGCCGCACAGAGTGGTCATTAATATATATAATTTATATATATTTATTATATATAATTTTTAAAAATTACTCAGGATGGAAGACACAATATGATAGTTCTATTATGAATACATGAAGCAACTGCACTGGAAAAGATGGAGGGAAATGGTGCTGACCTTTGGAATTGGGTGGGATCTGTACTAAAGGCAAAATGAAATATAATAAATGCTGCACCCAGGGGTCAAACCCACATATTTTATGTCTCCTGCCGTTGGATTCTTTACCAGTAGTGCCACCTGGGAACCAAGTTCCTCCCTACTTGGCTGGGATGTTATGGAAAAGCAAGGGGAGCAACATGAATGATCCATGGACTGGAGTTGGGGATATCAGTATGAAGTTATGTTTCGCTTAATGTAGATACAGATGATTAAGTAAAACATATTTATAGATATTTGTATATAAACAGGTCAGTATACAGACATATATTTTCTTGCTTTCTTAACTGGGAGGACCAAGAAGAAACGACAAGCTAGTAGCAATAATTGCATATATCACATAAAATTCAATATTTTTGGAAATAATTTTAATTTATCTGGCAAAATCTGTACAGGAAATATTGAAGCTAAATTTGTTAGATTTCCAGTGAGAAAATTAACTGAAAACTTGTATAAATTAAAGTTATTCTAGCACTATTTCCCATGCTGAAATAATATCAGAAAAATAAGAGATTTAAACTTTTTTGTAAAAATGCCAAACTAACTTGTCTTACAAGCAATACTAAGCAAATCTGAATACTTGTACAACCCGTCTGAATTTATTTATAAAATATTAAAACATTTTACATAATGTTTATGTCAATATGAGCATATTCTGTCATTGTGTTATTATGACTATGGATTTTTATAACTTATTATCTATTTGTATTTATTTTGCCTCTCATCTTAGAAGCTAGGTTTTTGTCATGGCTTGGCTATTTTCAGTAAATATATCAGATCAGATCAGTCGCTCAGTCGTGTCCGACTCTTTGCGACCCCATGAATTGCAGCACACCAGGCCTCCCTATCCATCACCAACTCCCAGAGTTCACTCACACTCATGTCCATCGAGTCAGTGATGCCATCCAGCCATCTCATCCTCTGTCGTCCCCTTCTCCTCCTGCCCCCAATCCCTTCCAGCATCAGAGTCTTTTCCAATGAGTCAACTCTTCGCATGAGGTGGCCAAAGTACTGGAGTTTCAGCTTTAGCATCATTCCTTCCAAAGAAATCCCAGGGCTGATCTCCTTCAGAATGGACTGGTTGGATCTCCTTGCAGTCCAAGGGACTCTCAAGTGTCTTCTCCAACACCACAGTTCAAAAGCATCAGTTCTTCGGCGCTCAGCCTTCTTCACAGTCCAACTCTCACATCCATACATGACCACAGGAAAAACCATAGCCTTGACTAGCCAGACCTTTGTTGGCAAAGTAATGTCTCTCTCTGCTTTTGAATATGCTATCTAGGTTGGTCATAACTAAATATTTTAAGTGAGTATAGTATCTACATTGTGTATTAAATACCAGGTAATATTTGCAAAACTAAAAGTTCCAGTAACAACTTTTAACCTGTAAATTGGCAGAAAAAGGTAGCATCATCATGTGTATTAAAAACTGGCTAAGTTATTGCAGGGGCTTCCATGGTAGCTCAGTAGTAAAGAGTCCACCTGCCAATGCAGGAGATGTGGGTTCTACCCCTGGTTTGAGAAGATTCCCCTAGACAAGGAAATGGCAACCTACTTCAGTATCCTGACTGAGAAATCCCATGGACAGAGGAACCTGGAGGGCTACAGTCCATGGGATCACAAAAGAGTCTGTCCAACACGATTTAGCAACTAAAAAACAACAAAGTTATTGCAGGCACCACATTCATTATGCTACAGTACTGTACACATTCTTTCTTAGAAATTAGCTATTTGTGTGTATCAGTATTTGTAACTTCCACATATTGTTATGTGAGAAATGTCATTGGGGAAAAAGGTCAGCCACTTTTAAGATGCTATCATATATCTTGAAATGAATGGCCTAAAATTATTTTAACCATTGCTGCTGAAAGGTCAAAATTAGAAGGTTTTATTTGAGCAATACATTTCAATTAGCAAGCAGCATTTCTTTGTTTAATGGATCGCATATGTTCAGGTTCATGAAATTTCCAACATGAATGGTAGAGAAAATATCTTATGTTTAGATAACTTTATATACATTGATATGTATATAATACATTATACATATTTTTCTAATATTTATTTCTTTCACCTACAAATTGTTGTGAAACATGATCAGCTTTATTATGGAGACAGGTATTCCACTATATTTAAAACAATTTAAGCATGTATTTTCCCTTTCTAATATTCTCTTCTTTTATATATTGTTTAACCCAATATATCTAAAATGTAATCATTTAAACACGTAACCTATGTTTAAAAATAAGATAGTTTACACTCTTTGTTTTTTTTAATGTTAAGTCTCCAAAGTCTGGCCACATGTCATTACAACAGATATCAATTCAAATTAGCCATTTTTCAAGAGCTCAGTAACCAAGACTGCAAAGCATCTCTGCTTTTGCCATTTGGAGGTTGTTATTTAAAGTTACAATCCACTGAGAGAGTCAGACACAATAAGATATACTAGATAACGTTATAAAATAATGCTTTAAATAAATTGTACAACTATCACTTTGGATTTTTCTAAGATTTGGATTCCTGAACAACTGTGAAAAAAATCAATAATAAATAATGAAATAATATCTGCATATATATGAAATCTAGAAAGATGGTACCGACGATCCTATGTGCAGGGCAGCAAAGGAGACAACAGACATAAAGAACAGAGTTTTGGACTCAGTGGGAGAAGGAGAAGGTGGGATGATTTGCTAGAATAGCACTGAAACATATACATTACCATAAGTAAATAGCTAACCAGTGCAAGTTCAATGAATGATGTAGGGCACCCAAAGCCGGTGCTCTATGACCACCTGGAGGGATGGGTTGGGGAAGTAATTGGGGAGGCGGTGTTCAGGATGGAGGGAACACATGTATGCCTACGGCTGATTTGCACTGATGTAAATCATGTGATGGCAAAAACCATCACAATATTGTGAAGTAATTATCCTCCAATTAAAATAAATTAATTAAAAAGAATAATCTGAACATCATTCTGAGTGTTGCTGCTAGTCAATCATGCCCTCTGAAGTGATAGTTTCTATGACAAAAGAAGTGACTATGAAAGTAATGTGACTAAAAATGAGATTTGATTACATATCTAAAGTGTGTTGAAGCATATTCATCCTTTAGACTTGCAGCTTACTGGTAGAGTCATCTGCTGATGACATCTAAAACCTATAAGGGAATATCTGGCTTGCCCCAATAATTATTGCAACTTCTTTGCTAAATTTTTAGATTTTACTTTCTATGCTGCATCCAAAAATAAAATATTATTACATATCTACCCTTTATACATAGTAGGTACTCAAAAATATATTTGGATAAATGAAGAAAATGATTAGTCACTTATTAATGAAAGATATACATATTATTTACAATCCCAAGTCTTTGGGTACCTTTCCAGAAGCAGTAATTTCCTCTGATATTTGACTGTGAAATTTGATCAATATCTGTCTAAGAAATTCACTTTGAACTTCACCTTCTTAGACAATTTATAGACACTGTCATTGGTGGATATCTAACCTCAGTTCAATTCAGTTCAGTTCAGTTGCTCAGTCGTGTCCGACTCTTTGCGACCCCATGAATCACAGCACGCCAGGCCTCCCTGTCCATCAACTCCCGGAGTTCACCCAAACTCATGTGCATGTCTAACCTAGTGGCCTTCAAATTGATTACCTGTTCCTCTAGAGAAATAAGATATTTTTGGGAGTTCCTGGACACAAATATTTTTGTAAGTATAAATTTTTAGATGTTAAACATCCATATAGTTTCTTCACTGAAATTGCTTTGTCTGAGAATGTAGGAGGTTTGACTATGCCTCTGTTACACTATTTTTTTTTCCTTTCTACAATCTTATTTTCTCACTTTACAAAAATTAAATAGTAATAATAATTTTTAATTTTCAAAAAGGAAAAAATATGAATAGACATAGTTCTTAAAGCTATTTAATATTTCCATTGTATATCCCAAATAGTAAACATTTCTGAGATACCAATCAAAAGGACTACTGAAAATATTGACATGGATTTTGAGGAAGTGAATGACACTTATGATGGGGTAGCATATTCTAGTGTAAGACAAATGGTATCAATTTTACTGTTATCAACAAAAATAAAAAGTGATCCAATGGAAATATCATTTATTATATCATTAAGATAATTTTTCATGAGATTATCATATGATTTTTATCATTTAATTCCAAAGGCATTAAAAATGATATTGTGCAATGATAAATGGTACCAATACCATTTTATCATTTATGTTACCAAACTTAACAGCTTTCACATTTACAGAAAAAGAAAAAAGTAAATAGTAACAGAATTGTTATTGAACTATGTCTCATTCTATTAATAAATAATAAATATTTTCCAGATCCAAGAAAAATAAAATCATGCAGCTCATTAAGAGATGGATTGAAATCAAATTTTAGTATTAATATATAAAAATTTGAATTATGCTCATGTTGTTTTGATCAATTATCTATTAATATCAGAAAAATGACTCAATAAAGAATACATTTTTAGAACAATACTCTATGTGTGACTAAATTTTAAACATAAAAAACTAATACAATTATGTAAAGTTTAAAAATAAAATAAAATTAGAAAAAAAAAGTTAAATATATATATATATATATATATATATATATATTTATTGGGAAGTATTGTGAAAGAGCAACCACTAAAATTTTTCCAAACAGAAAAATATATTATATGTATTACAAACTCTATGGTGGAGGTAAAATAAAAATTTGAGTTTGAGGAGAAAAAGGACTAACATAAAAATATGTGAATGGAATGTTAAAGAATATGTTCATGCATATTTAACTTCATAATGTCTGCTATCAAAATATGCATTTAGTTTACATTTGTTATTTTAAACTGTGATATAACAATTTATTTTTAACTTGATATATTTATGAAAGTGAAGCATTAGTCTCTCAGTTATGCCCAACTCTTTGTGAACCCATAGACTGTAGCAGCCTGCCAGGCTCTTCTGTTCATGGAATTCTTCAGTCAAGAATCCTGGAGTGGGTTGCCATTCCCTTCTCCAGGGGATCTTCCAATCCAGGGATCAAACCTGAGTCTCTGGGATGCAGACAGATTGTTTATCATCTGAGTCACGAGGGAAGCCTCAGTATATTTACAATATATCCAAAATGTGCGTTCAACATCTATGTAAATCTATGATAAAATTTTAGGTTTTAACCTGAAAATGCCTAAAAGGATACCTAATTTTTTCCTATTAATTATTTTACATAGAGAATGTAAAAATTTGGTAGCCACTATTTTAAACAGACCAAGCATTTCAAAAAGTTCACTGTTAAAGGTGACCCTAATGACGTGAACGAGCTCAGGAAGAATAGCATACGGTGAAAAAAAAACATTTCCCTTGCATTTGTAAGCCCTGAAGCCTGAGAGGCTGAGATCTGAGGCCAGTTACTGATCAAGCAGCACAGGCCTATCAATCCACCATACACAGACCTCTATTATTTAGGAGGTGTGAAGACGTACTCTCTGATTTGACCAAAGGTTTCCAGGAAACCATAGACAACCACAGGCAGAAGCAAGAAGTGCCAACTAGAACTCTGCTGACAGTAAAAGAGAAGAGGTGGAGCAGAAGGAAAGATACAAGCATACCTACTTCAGGTCATGGTGAGGATAGGAGGAGAAGGGAATGTAAATATCCAGACACCAGAAAAACAGGACCCAAAGCTCTATCAAAACAGAATTCTGTTGGTGTTTCTGTTGGGATTTTTCAGATCTGAAACCTGGTGTGTAAGGTTGTTCATATTTTACCTGATACCTAAGTTGAGGCCATTTACGCAGCTGTTCTTCATCCTCAGAATCTCCTGGCATATAAAATTTTGGTAGCCGCTATTCTAAACAGACTGAATAGTCTGAGAGTAGACACCACTGGACAGTAAGCTGGGGGGAAGAGTCTGATTCCGTATATAACACGAAGGAAGTTGTTTTATATGTAGTTTTACCATAAATTTACTGTTTAAACAAGGATACTTTTGAGAGGAAAAGGGATTGCTATTAATAATGATGCTGAGAAAAATAAGTGTAAATCACGACTATCTGGGACAACCCAAAAAGTACACTTGTCTTGCTCAAAGTCATGTTACTAGGATGGTCTTTTATTGGGAGCAGATTTTTAATATCTGTCTGACCCATCAAAATAAGAACTTGTTATATTTCAATTCAAATATCATTAAGTCTCAAGCCTCTACAAGTAACTTCCTATTTGTCAGACTGTTTGGTGTGAGCCTTGAGAAAAATAGGCAAAGGGCATTCAAGATCTCAAGTTGATCATAACTGTCAGAGATGGCATATGCATGGGCACATACAGACACACCTCTGTTGATAACTTGTGAGATGGCAAGGGGTCAAGGTAACTCCTATGATCCAGATTCAAGCCCGAGGCAATGCTTTGAATTTCTCACTCCTATTCTTCCCCAGAAATCCTGGTGTGGAGCTTTGCTCACAGAAGAACCACCACCAGAGTTTATGGACTGATTCAAAGTCCCTCCCCCCTTGGAATGACTCAAAGTAATTCTCTCTTGCAGGAAAGCACGGTGACAATTCCCTGTTGGATTGGTTTGGTCTTGACACTGTAGATGATGGGATTGAGCACAGGAGAGACAAAGAGGTAGATGCTGGACATGAGTGTGTGGGCCAGAGGTGAGGCATGCTTGGCAGTACGATGCATCACAGACACACCAATCATAGGCACACAGTACACAAGTACCACACAGATGTGTGACATACACGTATTGAGGGCCTTCCACCGTCCCTCCCCAGAAGCAATGTCCAGCACAGTGTAAAGAATCAGCATATAGGAGACCACAATCAGCAGTGAGTCCAGTCCAAAAGTGGCCAAGACAATGGCCAAACCCAGGATGCTATTGAGCTTAGTGTCAGCACAAGGCAGCTGGATCAGATCTGAGTGGAGGCAGTAAGAGTGGGAGAGGATGTTAGTGTGGCAATAGGGCAGTAACCTCAAGAGGACTGGAAGGGGAGCCATGAGTGTCACACTCTTCAGTGTAATGACCAGACCCATGGAGACAATACGGGGCAGGGTGAGGATGGCTGTGTAGCGCAGTGGATTGTAGATGGCTACAAAGCGGTCATAACTCATAGCCAGCAGGACCCCTGACTCCATGCAGGAGAAGGTGTGGATGAAGAACATCTGGGTAAGGCAGCCATCAAAGTCAATCTGGAAGGCATCAAACCAAAGAATGCCCATGACAGTAGGCAGTGTGGACACAGAGACACCCACCTCAGTGGCAGCCAACATGGAGAGAAATAGGTACATGGGCTCATGTAAGGCAGGATCTGCTTGCACTGCTGCCATGATTAGGCTGTTGCCCACAATAGCTACAATGTACATGGTGAAGAAGGGGATGGACAGCCAGCCATGTTGGGCCTCCAACCCTGGAATACCAGTCAGGAAGACAGATAGGAGGTCAAGACTTTCATTGCTCTCAGCTTTCATGTCACCAACAGCAGTGATCAGTCTTTACCTGCCACTTGAAAAAAAAAAAAATCAGTTAACTCCCACCCATGAAGCCTTCTGCCTTAGCAGCCTACCTCAAAGTGTGAAGAAGAGAGAAATGGAAAGACATGGAGGAAATTGGAGTCATCTACATTATTCCTTGTAAAAATATTCTCACCTGCTATTCCCCTGACAGCCAGAGCCCTAAAATCTTATGCCTAAAAGAGATATTTGAGACTACCCAATCTTATGAAAGATAGCATCATTTAAAAATTGAGAAGCACTGGAATAAATCAGAAATGGGTCAAAATCAATACTCAATCAGTTAATACATGATTTAACTTGTAAAGATAATAATATTCTCTTACTTAGATATAAGAAATAACAAAAAAAAAAATAGCTTCATATGTTCAGTGTTTCAGAGCTCTGCAAATGGATTCTCACAGACCTCAGTTTGGAGCCCAATTTACAGTTTACATGCAGTGTGACCTTGAACAGGTAGCTTAACCTTTCGAAGCCTCTGTGTTTCTATATCTAAAACAGAAAAATAAAATACATCTATTACATATGGACATTGTAAAGGTAAACATGATATCGTATGGTATGTATGTATGGACAGACCTCATTTGTCACAAAGAGTAAAAATGAAGGCTTATAAGCACTAGCCCTGACCCAAGGCATGGAGGAACATGAGTGATGGCAAAGAGTAACAACAGCACCCAGGAGCACACAGCTTCAGGAAAATAATTCAGTCTTTGTGTGCTAGAAAGGATAACCAGATGGGCAACTGTTTCTCTACCAAGCTGCCTCATTTCAGTCCCATAACAACCATGTTAAGTGACTGTCCTTAAGGCATTAAGTGGCTAAATTGGGACTAGAATCTAATTCTTTCAACTGGAAGTCCTGTGGTCCTTCCTATGAAACCCAGCTGCCAGCCTTCTGAAATTGCAGCCACTTAAGGAAGAAGAATGTAGAGATATTGGAAAGTTGAGCATCTTCACCTTCACAGGCAGAGCAAAGTAGAGAATGGCAGACAGATTTATTTTTCCTGCCTCCTAAGCAGACTAGGAGTTTGCTTGATCTTCCTCTTCCTTGTTTTTGAACTCCCACTGCCATTCATGCTGCTGCTACTGCTAAGTTGCTTCAGTCGTGTCCAACTCTATGTGACCCCATAGACGGCAGCCCACCAGGCTCCCCCGTCCTTGGGATTCCCCAGGCAAGAATACTGGAGTGGGTTGCCATTTCCTTCTCCAATGCATGAAAGTGAAAAGTGAGAGTGAAGTCGCTCAGTAGTGTCCAACTCTTAGCGACCCCATGGACTGCAGCCTACCAGGCTCCTCCGTCCATGGGACTTTCCAGGCAAGAACACTGGAATGGGTTGCCATTTCCTTCTCCAATGCATGAAAGTGAAAAGTGAAAGTGAAGTCGCTCGGTCATGTCTGACCCTTAGCAACCCCATGGACTGCAGCCTACCAGGCTCCTCCATCCATGGGATTTTCCAGGCAAAAGTACTGGAGTGGGTTGCTGCTGTAGTCAACACCTTTATTTTATCTGAAGCTTTTCCTATTACTACTTGAGTGGAAATAATAGCCTCATCTATGACTTTAAAATACTTTATACATACTCTTTGTTTTATGAGAAGTGCCTTTACACGTTTGTTCTCCCTTGGAATCTTAGGTAAACTTGTGTCTGGTTCCTTCTTGCCTCCCGCTGCTTCATGTTTCCAGCACAAAGACATGCTCAAGAATTCATGAATTAATAAAAGCATGAGCACATTGTTCAGGGTCATAACTGAAGTACATTCAGTTCTGGGTTCCATTCTCTAGATCAAAGTTAAACCAATGGAACACACACAGAGACAGAAGGGACCAAGTCATATATAAAGAGCATTGAAGGAACCAGTGATGCTTTTTCTCTGAGAGGAAGAGACTGTAGCCGAGATGGACAGGGATGGGTGTAAGAGGTAGTGCGTGACAGATGGAGATGAAGTTGACAATTTAGGATCCAGGTGAGGAAGATTTTTCTGAGTCAAAGCTACTAGATGAGACAATAAGTTTTTGTCAGTGAACATATTCAAGCAACAGTTGCCACAATTGTGTAACCATTGATGGAAATACTGGGGGGAGAATTCCAGCAGCTGCTGAACTGGGATTAAAGGCACTTTCAAGTCTCCTTCTGCCCTTGGGCCTGATGTTCCAGGAGGTCAAAATCTCTCCTGGTCTGTGATGCTGACAATATCATGACTTCGGTTCTGTGTGGAACAGAACAGAGGCAAGCTCTCAGCCCCTGTCACAGGATTGCCATGTGTCCTTCACTGATAGAGCCGTCTCTGTAGCCTTATCTGAAAGCGGTGTCCTGGAGGACACCTGGTGCTGGAAGGTATATTACTCTTTGTTTTTTCCTTTTTTAAGAAAATATACATGAAACTAAGATTTTGGAATTTTTTAAAAATTTTTTTCCATTGAAAGGGTTATACATTTTGACCAAGTGGGATCCATTCCTGGAATTTGAGAATGGGTCAACAGACAAAATTCAATCAATCTGATATGTCATCTTAATAGAATGAAGGAAAGCAACCAAGATCATCTCAATTGATCCAACAAAAGAATCCGACAAAATGGAATTTTATTTTTATTTGTTTTAAACCCTTCCATCATAAGCCAAACAAATGATAGCAAATACACAAGCACACACTTGCATGGACAGAAATTCACTCAAAGACACAGAGACTTGAGAGAGGCTGAGGGAACCACACAGGGACACAGAGAGAATTACAGACCGAAATATACTTCTTGTGCTCATACAAATAGATTTCAGACTCACCTGAAAGAGCTCAATGAAGGGAGAGTTGGCTTGAAAGACAAAGAACCTGAGCTCACAGTGTTTCCAGAATGAACCTCAAGCAGGTACTAGCCTCAAACAGGTAAACTTTATGTCTCTGAATATGAGTTCCTAAGCACCAAAGCCTCTGGGGTCTCAGTTTGCCTGAATGTGATACTGTGTTGGTAAAGGGGGAAGAAAAGGAGGATTAAATGTCACTTGGGAACAGAAGGAGGAAAAAAAAAAAACTATCCCTGGAGACGCTGCCCTCTCTCCAAGAGAAAATAAAATTCCAACTGCTTCCTTGCGATGAAGAGGAGAATTTTCCTCCAAGCTCCATAGCAGCATTCTTCCTATCCCAATTATCCAGTCTCAAAATCAGAACTCTCAGCACAGAACTCAAGAGTTAAAATCCCCAAATTTGGGGCTTAAAATCCACATTTTAGGCAGAACCTAAAGCTTTACCCTCTAAACCACCAGGGAAGCCCTAAATAGTATACAATTGTCGTGTGTGTGTTCAGGCATGTCTGACAACTGTTTGTGACCCTTTGGACTGTAGTGCACCTAGATTCCTTTGTAATGGGATTTTTCAGACAAGAATACTGGAGTTGCCATTTCCTTCTCCAGGTGATCTTCCCAATCAAGGGGTCAAAGTAATGTCTCCTGCACTGCAGGTGGATTCTTTACCATTGAGCCTTGGGGGAAGCTACATGGTGTCTCAGAGAGTAAAGAATCTGCCTGCAATGTGTGAGACTTGGGTTCAATCCCTGGGTTGGAAAGACTCCCTGGAGAAGGGAATGGCAATCCACTCTAGCATGCTTGCCTTGGAGAATTCCATGGACAGAGGAGCCTGGTAGACTGCAGTCCATGGGGTCTCAAAGAGTCCACAAGGACTGAGCATGTAACACTTTCACTTTGGGGGCTTCCCAAGTGGTACTAGTGGTAAAGAACCTGCCTGCCAATTTAGGAGACATAAGAGACATGGGTTCGATCCCTGGGTTAGAAAGATCCCCTGGAGAAGGAAACGGAAACCTGCTGCAATATTCTTGCCTGAAAAATTCCATGGACAGAGGAACCTAGTGAGCTACAGTTCATGAGGCCACAAAGAACTGGACAGGACTGAGAACACCCATTTAAAGCATAGACCCAATGGGTAAACTCCAGAACTCAGAGCCAAGAAAACAGACCTTGAAGTGCAGAGCTATTCCCAAGATTTAACCAACAGATCATATGACCATGGCTACCTCCATCCACTTATAACTGGTATTTCCTGCTCAATTCCCACTCTCATCACCTCCAATCCAACCCTCTACCAAGTTCTACAAGACTGAGATCTCCTCCAGGAGAGACATCCCCACTGAAAGACTACTGATTACAAAGTCACACAGATGTGAGTTTGAGCTCTAACTGTGCTATCTACTAGCTCCATAATTTCATGAAACTAGTATTCCTTCAAACTGGTACCTGATCTGTAAAAAAAAAAAAAAAAAAAATAGATCCTGTCTATAAGCGATTCAAATAAAAACAAGAAAGTGATCTTCAAAAATGTGATTGTACTACATGTGGTAATTATACTCATTAGAAGTTCTGCTAAAGGTTCTAATTTCAGATACTCCAAATAGTTTATTTTTCCAAATAACTGATCTTCCCATTAAGTATTTCATTTGACCTCCTCCTTGTTTCAGTTTCAGACAGAGTAAAGATGTACTGAGGGAAGGAATGGTTGGAGATCTCTCTATTTTTTCTATCAAGTCATGGGATGGTTAAGGGATGGAAACAAAATATGGACATAGAAGAAATTTTTCCTTCTCCATGTGGAACTTTGATGTATCTTAGATAAGCAGTTTGAAAACTCTTTCTGCTTTCCATCACTGTAGAATCCACTAGGTAAAAGTTAATGGGTTAGGAATGAGAAGATATAATAAAGAGAATGTATAAAGCAGTCTTATTAATAAGGTCATAGAATTATGGAGAATAGAGAGACCTACAATGGTGCCTCAGGTTGAGCATAATAAGTTCCTCGTGAGGAGAATCTAGGCTTTGAGAAGACCCAGAGGGAAATGTCTCTTAACTATGTCATTAGAGGCAGCATAATTGGAAATAAGCATCATCTTTGATACAGTCTTTCATTTATTTAACTAGTCATTTGGTTATTGATTTAATTCACGTACATTGGGTATATCAAACACTGTGCTAGGTGTAAAATTTTAGGTTTCACTATCATTTCATTATCTCTTTTTCAACTTTTGAAAAGTCTTCTTTCGAGACTTAGTGTCTGCCCCTATTTTATGAGAAAAGAAGTCAGGGAAAATAGTATTTGTTCATTCCAAGAGTGATAATGCCAAACATAATGTTTGTGCAAATCCCAACAAAAGGGATCTATTACAAGTTAGGGCTTCCCTGGTGGCTCAGATGGTAAAGAGTCTGCCTGCAACGCAGGAAACACAGGTTTGATCCCTGGGTTGGGAAGATCCCCTGCAGGAGGGCATAGCAATCCACTCCAGTATTCTTGCCTTTAGAATCCCATGGACAGAGAAGCTTGGTGGGCTACAGTCCATGGGGTCCCATAGAGTTGGACTTGACTAAGTGACTATCTTTCATTTATGGAAAAATGATGAAGCAGGGACAGGGAGCCTGGTGGGCTGCCATCTATGGGGTTGCACAGAGTCGGACATGACTGAAGAGACTTAGCAGCAGCAGCAGCAGCAGCAGCATGAAGCATTTTGCCCCACAGAGCTTAAATAGGGAAATAAATTTGTCTTGTGGTGTTTAAATCAAAAATTTTTTCAATGGAGCAAAGAAAAGATAGGCACAATGCAGGTACATGTTTGGTGCAGAAAAATACAATCACATTAAGAATTTCTCATTTTAGAAAAAGAATATACACTTTAGAAGGAAGTTAATAGAGTTTGTAGAAAATAAAAAAGTCTCAGAAGAGGTCTTGATCAGGAGACTTGTATGCATGGAACACTCACCCCAAGAACTCTTGCAAGATTCTGTATCTCAGTGTAACACCCATCTGATTATTTTCCCCTCTATATTGTATTTTCTTAGAGGGTAGCCTTCTAGTTGGATTTTACCTGAATTTAGGATTTCAGGTTAGTTGAGATCTTAGCAGGTGGAAATTGCGAGAAAAGACAGGAATCTAGTGATGAGGCAGGAGCCTGAGTGCTAGTGAAGAGGCTGGAGATTGTTCATCCCATTTAAGTCATTTCTGTGTTCCATGTGCACCACCTTGTGGAGATAAGAGGCTATAAGTCAGTATATCCCTTTACCACCAACACCTTACACCTAGTTGTCAGGCACTCAATTTCTTCCAGCTTTAAAAATCGCCTGCAAGCTTAGGCTTTCCAGGTGGCGCGTTGATAAAGAATCCACCTGCTGATGCAGGAGATGCAAGAGACCTAGGCTTGATCCCTGGGTCTGGAAGATCCTTGGGGCAGGAAATGGTTCACACTTCATTATTCTTGTCTGGAGAGGCTACAGCCCATGGGGTCACAAAGAATCCGGTTCGACTGAGTGCACACACACAATCTTAAGCAGTCTCTCAGGATCGATCTTGTTTCCAGAGCTTCTTAGTGTGAAACCTCCCCTTTGTCTAAACAAAGCTGTTTGCAATTTTCCCAAATAGTCTAAGCCAATATTCTAGTTTAAAGGTTTTCAACCTGTAATATATATCAGATTTGCTTGGAGGACTTATTAAAAATACATATTACTGGACCTCACCACCTAAGAGTTTCTGATCAGGATATCTGAGGAAAGGCCTGAGAATTTGTATGCCTAAAAATTTCCCAAACAATGCTGATGACACTAGTCTGGGAATCACACCTTGAGAACTAGTTTTTCAGACTCTTATTATTCATGATCTTTGTTATTTTTGTTGCACATTAGATACCCATAACCTTAGAGGGGTTAAAAAAGAGAAACACTATGCCTCTCAACATTTAATCACCCCAAGGTCTTATTAAAAGCAATTTGAATTCAGTAGGTCTTGTTCAGGGTCTAAGATTCTGTTTCATTAACAAACCACCAGATACAACAATTCTGTTGTTCACTGGACCACACTTGGAGTAGTAAAGGTTTAAATATGCTTGCCTAAATCTTTTTTTCTCAAGTAGTTTGTTATGCAAAGATCATTACTTTCCTGTCTTTCTGCCACCCTGACCAACTACCATATCCCTTCTCTTCCTTCATAGTCTACCTCACAAACATAGAAAAAAAATATTTATTCCCACAAACCAATGGGCCCTTTCTCCCCCATGTGTGCTAAGTTGTTTTTGTCATGTTCAAATATGTGTGACCCTATGGACTGTAGCCCACCAGGCTTCTCTGTCCATGGGGTTCTCCAGACAAGAATACTGGAGTGGATTGTCATGCCCTCCTCCAGGAGATCTTCCTAACCTAGAGATAGAACCCACATCTCCTTCATTGGTGGGCAGGTTCTTTATTACTAGTGCCACATGGAAAGTGCCCTTTTCCTCCCAACGAAGTCCCAGACTTCCACTGAATTTTGTCTTCAGTGTATCATTTCCTCATTCTTGGTAGTAGAATTGTGTTCAAGGATAATTGCACTGTGGAGCTTCCAATATTTTCACATATGTCAAATATATTTCAGGGCATCTTTATTTTTATGTTTTTCCCTTGATACATCTATCTCTTAAGAGTATGTCTTATTCATCATTATAACATTGCTAGCAACTAGCACAAAGTTTTTCATAGAGTAAGTGTTCAATACATATGTCATTTTCTTGAGTCCAATGTTCTTTTATTAGTTCCATATTCACAGCTATCAAGATCCTGGTTCTTTTCCTTGTTTTAACATTCCTAAAGTCAGAAAAAGTCCCAGTCCTTCCTCCAAAATGGTTCTCGCAGGGTCTGCAGCATTCTTCAGCCCCAAGACTTACAGAAGACTTGACGGATCCCTCTGCGTATCTCCTTTGTCTTCACACTGTAAATGATGGGGTTGAGCATGGGGGGTATAAACAGGTAGACATTTGACATCATGACATGAACAACAAGTGGGGCACTTTTCCAGAAGCGGTGGATCATGGAGACAGCAATTATAGGCACATAAAAAGCCAGTACTGCACAGATGTGGGACATGCAGGTGTTGAGAGCTTTGAACCGCTGCTCCCGGGATGCAATTGCCAGCACGGCTCTCAGGATCAATGTATAAGAAAGCAGGATAAAAGTTGAGTCTATGCCATAGGTAAAAATAACCACAAAGAGCCCATAGATGTTATTAACATGGATATCTCCACATGCCACTTTCATGAGATCTGGATGGAGGCAGTACGAGTGATGTAAAACATTGCCTTTGCAGAAGGGCAGTCGTTTCACCAGAAAGGGGAAAGGGAAGAGAGTGGTGAAACTTTTGGCAATGATGCCTAGGCCCATAGCCAAGATGCGGTTGTTGGTGAGCACAGTTGCATAGCGTAGTGGGTCACAAATAGCCACAAAATGATCAAAGCTCATGGCTAGCAGTATGCCTGATTCCATGAAAGAAAAAGTATGAATGAAGAACATCTGAACCAAGCAGGCATCAAAGTCAACATGACGATAGTTGAAGCAGAAGGTAGCAAGCACGGTGGGAAGTGTAGAGAAGGACACTCCCAGATCATTGAGAGAGAGCATAGAGAGGAAGTAGTACATGGGCTGGTAGAGAGTAGGCTCTCGAGTCACCAAAGCAAGGATGGTGAGGTTGCCTATGATGGAAATCAGGTAGAGGATGCAGAAAACCAGAGCAACCCAGGCTTGACCTGTCTGCATCCCAGGGATGCCTGTTAGCTGGAGTGTGGCTGGCTGGAAGGGGGTGCCATTGAGGCCTAACATGGCAGGCAGATGTAAGAACACAGATGGGGTATATGCCCAAGAGGGTGTGTGGGAATGTTCTTCACTCTTTTTCAGACATCCTGTCTCCAACACAAAAGGTCAGAGATTGAAAGTGTTGGCTTCTGGTCCTACTTCCTCCGTTAGATTTTGAGGATAACAACTGAGTTCTACTCTGACTCACCAGAGCCCAGTTCCCTCTCACGACCATGTTATAAACTCCATGAAGGTATCATGAACAAGTGAGCAAAAGCAAGGTGACATGACGGGAGGTTATATGAGAAAGTTTCCTAATTCTCACTTAAAACTCCAGTATTCCTTCACTTCACCATCTCACCCTAGAAAACATATTCTGGAAATTTTGAGAAAAAATTAGGAATTAAGATGTACAGGGAAAAGGAAACACTGTCCTTGTCTCTGGGAAACCTTTTGTAGGTGGCAAAGATGAAACCTCTACAGCTAGAAAATTACAGCTTCGATAACTTTACTCAGACTTTACGTCAACCTCCTTGTCACTTTGAAGTCTTAAATTCTATTTTTTTTTTTTTTTTAGCTTCTGACCATAGCCTTCCACCTACCAATAATCTTACCTTCTCACCCCATGATCTTGCTTTCAAAGTTTTAACCATTCTTTCACCTTCTTCTCTTTATCTATTAGCTCTTCCTTCCTCACTGCTTTCCTGACCTACCCTCCCTCTAGGACTGGTATCTTTATCTTCTCTTTGCCTCTCTTTCACATTCACACAATACACTGTAACCACTGATAAATTCTATAATCAAATTGGGTGTGCAGCTGGATAAAGTCAAAGAAGCAAGTGCTTTATTGGGGAAGAAAGAGGAGACAGAGTGAGATTATTTACCACTACCAAAAACTTTAACTTGCTCTCAGCTAGCCCTTGTTTTCTGAGAAAAAAATGTCTCTTTCCCAAGCCCAGGCCCTCCACCTTTAGGATTGTGTTTCTTGCCATGTCACTCAGAGACCTCTTCCATTAGTCTGTTGTACTGTATCTTCAACCTCTCACTTTCTATCTCTTTCCCATCAACCAATAAGCACATACAAGATTATCCCGTCATAGAAACATAACTTTCCTTCTCTAGCTTCCATGCTGTTATTCTTTCTCAATTCATAGTCAAACTTCTTGAGACCCTGTCTCTCTAGATGCCAAGGAAGGGGAGCTTGTTTGTATGTCTGTTTTTCCAATCCATTCTGAGATCCCCAGATTCAAGGATTTGATCTTAAAGACTGCCTTATCAGTGCTTGATATACTGTATTGTGGCTTCCACACTGCACCTTCCCAATTGAAACTAATTTCTGTGTGGTTATTAGTGACCTCTTTGTCACCAAATCTAATGAAAACATTCTCTTTCTTAATCTATTTGACTTTCCTATGAGAGTTAACATTGTTGGTAACTCATCCTTTTAGAACTGCCTTCTTACTTCAGAAGCATTTCCCTAATTTTCCTCCTTCCTTGGCATTTTCATCTCTACCTTCTTTATTGATTCCTCTTTCTCTGTCTTTGTCCTTTTCCAGCCTAACTCCTGGAAAAGAAATCAATAGTCAGAATAGTAAAAATTAAGAAACCATGCATAAAGGACTTCTTTCCAGTTTTTATCCAAAATATCTCTGTAACTATATTTCTCTGGAACAGATAGCTCAAAATTAAAGGTTCACTCTGTAAAGAGTAGAACAGTGGTTTCCAGGGGTCTGTGGCAGTGTTGGAGGAAAGATGCATGATGCTAATAAAAAGGTGCAGACTTCCAGCTATAAAATGCATGTTGACTATAATTAATAATTCTGTAATAGGCATACTTAGGATTCCCTTGTAGCTCAGGCATAAAAGGATACTTCTGCAATGCAAGAGACAGGAGTTTGATCCCTGGGTCTGGAAGATCCCCCACTTCAGTATTCTTGACTGGGAAATCCCATGGACAGAGGAGCCTGGTGGGCTACAGTCCATGGAATCACAAGAGTCAGACATGACTTAGTGACAAAACCATTACTACAAATATACATAGTAAAGCCTTTAAAAAAGTAGATCTTAAATATTATCACCACATTAAAAAAACTGATAATTATGTAAGGAAATAGAGGTGCTAACTAACTTCATTATGGTGATCATTTTGCAATACATTTGCTTACCAAATCCTCACATTGTGTTAAGTTTACATATGTAATATGTCAGTAATAGTTCAATAAAGCTAGAAAATCTATATTTAAAATTAAAAAATAAGATAAAACTGCTTTGAAATTTAGAAATGGTTAAGTCCCATATTTCTTTGACTTTTCTAGTTTCCATCATCTTCCTATCCCTCTTAGTAAAATCAGTAAAAGTAGATGGTGACTAGAGGATGGAGATGCCCTGATATCAGTAATAATCATGAAAGTACATGGACCATAAGACGGAATTATATTTATTTGGTTTCCCTCCTTTTCAACTGAGAATTCAAAGTGAAAGTGAAGTCGCTCAGTCATGTCCGACTCTTTGCAACCCCATGGACTGTAGCCCACAAGGCTCCTCCATCCATGGGATTCTCCAGGCAAGAATACTGGAGTGGGTTGCCAGGAAACTTTTAATAAATAGGATTTCTTTTTCTTACTTCTCCTGTAAACTTTTCTCTTCCTCCTCACCTAGGTTTAAAAGTTGATGTCTCTAAAAAGTCATCTTAGATACAACCTCTCTTGTATCTACTTTTTTATCATCTTCATTCCAAGATTATTTCTAGATCTTGGGGAAATGGAAAAACTCTTAGAGGATCAACAAACATGCAGGATTCTTCATAAGACAGGTTTACCCCACTGTCCTTAATCCCTGGTGTGCAAATTTATGTAGTCCAGAAGGGCATATTTCACAATGTTTCAGATTTTCCTCACTATGGAAGGTAACTTTGAAAATGTCTCCCCCAAGGAAAACATGATTTGTCACCACCCAGCAACAAATTTTTCTTTGCTTTGACCAAAGAGGTGTCAGTTAAGTCTTGCTAAATATAACTAATCTAGGCATAAATGTAGAAAAAAAAAATAAACAGGTATAAGCAATGTACTTCTTTTGCACAGCATGTATATGAGCATGTATACTTATACACAGTCACATAAAGGTACCAATGAATACACTCCTGTGCACATGTATACCCCCAGGTAGTCATAAGCACTACCTCACACCACACAGATAGAAACTATTGCGTAGTCCCTTGCTCAAATAACACTAGCACAATCACAAAATTTAATAATACCTCAATGGTATTACATGGTATGTTGCAGATATCCTCCCATGTTTATACCCACCTGAAGGTATACACATAAGTACACATGTGCACACACACAGTGCTATAAGTGCATTAACAGACTCACAGTAATATCCTAATCAATTATGTTCCCATGGTATACTTAATTATGAAAATCCAGCTAAAATTGACTTCATTGTTCAATGACTTCAGTTCATTTGGTTCTTGATTTTCACCAGCTGCACACCCAAGAGTTAGGTATAGGACACAATAATTCAAATTGTAGGGGAAAAAATATGGATACCATCAACACAAAATCTAGATTTGATGAATCAGTCCCTTAATCTAAACGTGTGGTTTGGTACTAGGATTTTCATTCAGATGGCAACCGGGCATCAGGGTTTATAATCATGGGCTTTGGAAGAGAAGCTAGTTATCTAATGTCTAGAGAGTATGAGGGTCTGAGTCTGCCTGGAGTCACAGTAAGAGTGTTAAAGTTTGGCATAAGTTCTCGATAAGGAGCCCTGATGAGCAATCTGAAGGAGGTGGCACTCACTGGATAGCAGACAACTCTTCCCTGTAACTGGAGGCAGTGGTCTGTGGATCCCACAGGCTGAGCAGCATCAGCCCAGTCTTCTGTGACTCATAAATATATCAAACCACTAAGCTTGTTTGTTTGTGATGGGAGGAGGGAGAGTGAAAATAATGGGGAGGGTGGTGTCAGTGAGTAATGGATTGGCCATAGGAGGACTGCTCCCAGGAGAAGCTTCTCAGCCTCAACAGCACTAATGTCTCTATCTATATCCATTACTATGTTATCCTTTACTATGTTAATCCTTCCTTGGCCAAGGAATGCACACTTACTTATGCATACAAAGATGCATCATAGACATTCTGAGACCCTTCCTCCCCACAGATACACCCTTAGGCACATTCAGCCATTTATTTACTAACATTTACATTGTCTCTTTTAGGTCCATATATATACAAACAGATAGAAACAAATATGTTCCTACAATTCTCCAATGCAATAGTCACTGATCCCACATCTGTGCACACACACACACACACAAGATTTTGCTGGACATAGACCATTCTTCAGCAAGCACAAACCCCATTCAACTGCAATGAAAATTCAATCTGATATAAATGATCTCAAGACCTATTTTAAACCAACCCTGAACATCTTCTATATAACTATGAGATCAATTTTATGTATTTAACATAACTGATACCTTTTCATATGATTAAAGACAAGAATCAAATTTCTCAACTGCAGCTCGTTTTATCCCAAGGTTAGCCATTTATGGTGAACAAATCAGTACTCTGGGTCATACCTGTGCTCCATCGTAGGGGTATCTGGTTCTTCCGCTACACTGCTTTCTCTGCAATCAAGGCTACAGAACCACACAGGAACAGCTATAACACTATGATTGCTGCTTTTATGGCAGAAATGAACAACGTTATGAATAAAGAATCATCGATTCTACTTGAGTCAGGTTATAGGTTATGTTTTGAATGTATGCCAATTTTGAAATAACTCCAAGATAATCTGGCTATCTGGCTTTGAGAGAAAAGATTATTATATACGATAGAAACTCTATTTCTAAAAACCAAGTCCAACTGTGATTTTTCAGACCTCAGTGACTTGATACCTTACATCGTTCTCACTATGAAGGTAAAAGTCCATAGGAGATCATGTATTTTACAGTTCTAGTGATATAACAAGACTGAGGTGAGTGGATGAATTCTGCCTCTATGCTATACCAAGGATTCACCTCTCACTCTCTGTGATTCTTCTCCATATCACAGGGCTCCACTTATTACTTGAAGGATATCCCAGACTCTAATATCAGCAAATCACGAAATCCAGTATCATCACTTCATGGCAAATACATGGGTAAACGATGGAAACAGTGACAGACTTTATTTTCTTGGGCTCCAAAATCACTGCAGATGGTGACTGCAGCCATGAAATTAAAAGACGCTTGCTCCTTGGAAGGAAAGCTATGACCAACCTAGACAGCATATTAAAAAGCAGAAATAAAGTACCCATAGATGCATGGGTTTATTTCGGGGCTTTCTATTTTCTTTCATTGGTCTACATTTCTGTTTTTGTGCCAGTACCATATGGTTTTGATGACTCTAGCTTTGTAGTATAATCTGAAGTCAGGAAGGTTGATTCCTCCAGCTCCAATATTATTTCTCGAGACTGCTTTGGCTATTCTAGGTCTTTTGTGTTTCCATATGAATTGTGAAAATTTTTGTTCTAGTTTTGTGGAAAAAATGCCATTGGTTATTTGATAGGGATCACATTGAATCCGTAGATTGTGTTTGGTAGTATAATCATTTTCACAAAATTGATTCTTCATACCCAGGAACATGGAATGTCTCTCCATCTATTTATATTGTCTTTGATTTCTTTCATTAGTGTCTTCTAATTTTCTGTATACAGTTTTATTTTTCTCCTTAGATAAGTTTATTCCTAGATATTTCTTTTTGTTGTAATGGTGAATGGGATTGATTCCTTAATTTCTCTTTCTGATTTTTCATTGTTAATATATAGAAATGCAAGTGATTTCTGTGTGTTGATTTTGTATCCTGAAACTTTGCAAAATTCTCTGATTAGCTCTAATAATTTTCTGATACTATTTTTAGGGTTTTCTATGTACAGTATCATGTCATCTCCAAACTGTGAGGGATGTACTTCTTCTTTTCTGATCTGGATTCCTTTTATTTCCTTTTCTTCTCTGATTGTGGTAATTAGGTCTTCCAGAAGTATGTTGAATAATAGTGGTAAAAGTGGACACCCTTGTATTGTTTCTGATCTTAGGGGGAATGCTTTCAGTTGTTCACCATTTAGAATAATGTTTGCTATAGGCTTGTTTAACTCAGATGACCATTATATCTACTACTGTGGGCAGGAATCCCTCAGAAGAAATGGAGTGGCCATCATGGTCAACAAAAGAGTCTGAAATGCAGTACTTGGATGCAGTCTCAAAAATGACAGAATGATCTCTGTTCGTTTCCAAGGCAAACCATTCAATATCACAGTAATCCAAGTCTATACCCAGTAATGCTGAAGAAGCTGAAGTTGAATGGTTCTATGATGACCTACAAGATCTTTTAGAACTAACACCCAAAAAAGATGTCCTTTTCATTATAGGGGACTGGAATGCAAAAGTAGAAAGTCAAGAAACACCTGGAGTAACAGGCACATTTGGCCTTGGAATATGGAATGAAGCAGGGCAAAGACTAACAGAGTTTTGCCAAGAAAATGCACTGGTCATAACAAACACCCTCTTCCAACAACACAAGAGAAGACTCTATACATGGACATCACCAGATGGTCAACACTGAAATCAGATTGATTATATTCTTTGCAGCCAAAGATGGAGAAGCTTTATACAGTCAGCAAAAACAAGACCAGGAGCTGACTGTGGTTCAGACCATGAACTCCTTATTGCCAAATTCAGACTGAAATTGAAGAAAGTAGGGAAAACCACTAGACCATTCAGGTATGACCTAAATCAAATCCCTTATAATTATACAGTGGAAGTGAGAAATAGATTTAATGGCCTAGATCTGATAGATAGAGTGCCTGATGAACTATGGAATGAGGTTCGTGACATTGTACAGGAGACAGGGATCAAGACCATTCCCATGAAAAAGAAATGCAAAAAAGCAAAATGGCTGTCTGGGGAGGCCTTACAAATAGCTGTGAAAAGAAGAGAAGTGAAAAGCAAAGGAGAAAAGGAAAGACATAAACATCTGAATGCAGAGTTCCAAAGAATAGCAAGAAAAGATAAGAAAGCCTTCTTCAGCAATCAATGCAAAGAAATAGAGAAAAACAACAGAATGGGAAAGATTAGGGATCTCTTCAAGAAAATCAGAGATATCAAAGGAATATTTCATGCAAAGATGGGCTCGATAAAGGACAGAAATGGTATGGACCTAACAGAAGCAGAATATATTAAGAAGAGATGGCAAGAATACACAGAAGAACTGTACAAAAAAGGTCTTCACAACCCGGATAATCACGATGGTGTGATCACTCACCTAGAGCCAGACATCCTGGAATGTGAAGTCAAGTGGGCCTTAGAAAGCATCACTATGAACAAAGCTAGTGGAGGTGATGGAATTCCAGTGGAGCTATTCCAAATCCTGAAAGATGATGCTGTGAAAGTGTTGCACTCAATATGCCAGCAAATTTGGAAAACTCAGCAGTGGCCACAGGACTGGAAAAGGTCAGTTTTCATTCCAATCCCAAAGAAAGGTAATGCCAAAGAATGCTCAAACTACCACACAATTGCACTCATCTCACACGCTAGTAAAGTAATGCTCAAAATTCTCCAAGCCAGGCTTCAGCAATATGTAAACCGGGAACTTCCTGCTGTTCAAGCTGGTTTTAGAAAAGGCAGAGGAACCAGAGATCAAATTGCCAACATCTGCTGGATCATGGAAAAAGCAAAAGAGTTCCAGAAAAGCATCTATTTCTGCTTTATTGATCATGCCAAAGCCTTTGA
Source organism: Bos indicus (assembly GCF_029378745.1). Lineage (NCBI taxonomy): Eukaryota > Metazoa > Chordata > Mammalia > Artiodactyla > Bovidae > Bos > Bos indicus. The sequence goes on along the minus strand of NC_091774.1, from coordinate 48,860,107 downwards.
CTGTGTGGATCACAATAAACTGTGGAAAATTCTTCAAGAGATGGGAATACCAGATGGGAATACCTGATCTGCCTCTTGAGAAATTTGTATGCAGGTCAGGAAGCAACAGTTAGAACTGGACATGGAACAACAGACTGGTTCCACATAGGAAAAGGAGTTCTTCAAGGCTCTATATTGTCACCCTGCTTATTTAACTTCTATGCAGATTTCATCATGAGAAATGCTGGACTGGAAGAAACATAAGCTGGAATCAAGAGTGCCGGGAGAAATATCAATAACCTCAGATATGCAGATGACACTACCCTTATGGCAGAAATTGAAGAGGAACTCAGAAGCCTCTTGATGAAAGTGAAAGTGGAGAGTGAAAAAGTTGGCTTAAATCAACATTCAGAAAATGAAGATCATGGCATCCGGTCCCACAACTTCATGGGAAATAGATGGAGAAACAGTGAAAACAGTGTCAGACTTTATTTTTCTGGGCTCCAAAATCACTGCAGATGGTGACTGCAGCCATGAAATTAAAAGATGCTTACTCCTTGGAAGGAAATTTATGACCAACCTAGATAGCATATTCAAAAGCAGAGGCATTACTTGGCCAACAAAGGTCTGTCTAGTCAAGGCTATGGTTTTTCCAGTGGTCATGTATGGATGTGAGAGTTGGACTGTGAAGAAGGCTGAGTGCCGAAGAATTGATGCTTTTGAACTGTGGTGTTGAAGGAGACTCTTGAGAGTCCCTTGGACTGCAAGGAGATCCAACCAGTCCATTATGAAGGAGATCAGCCCTGGGATTTCTTTGGAAGGAATGATGCTGAAGCTGAAACTCCAGTACTTTGGCCACCTCATGGGAAGAGTTGACTCAATGGAAAAGACTCTGATGCTGGGAGGGATTGGGGGCAGGAGGAGAAGGGGACGACAGAGGATGAGATGGCTGGATGGCATCGCTGACTCGATGGAGGTGAGTCTCAGTGAATTCTGGGAGTTGGTGATGGACAGGGAGGCTTGGTGTGCTGCGATTCATGGGGTCGCAAAGAGTCGGACACGACTGAGCGACTGATCTGATCTGATCTGATCTGATAGGCTTATCATACATGGCCTTTACTATGTTTAGGTAGCTTCCTTGTATGCCCATTTTTTGAATAGTTTTAATCTTAAATGGGTGCTGAATTTTGTCAAAGGCTTTTTCTATATCTATTGAGATTATCATATGATGTTTATCTTTCAATTTGTTAATATGGTGTACCACATTGATTGATTTGCGTGTATTGAAGAATCCTTACATCGCTCAAATAAACCCAACTTGATCATGGTGTATGAGCTTTTTGATGTGTTGCTGAATTCTGTTTGCTAAAATTTTGTTCAAAATTTTTTCATCTATGTTTATCAGTAATATTGGCTTGTAGTTTTCTTTTTTTGTGCAGTCTTTGTCTGGTTTTGGTATCAGGGTGATGATATCCTTGTAGAATTAGTTTGGAAGTGTTTCTTCCACTCAGTTCTTTGAGTTTTAGAAGGATAGGCATTATTAGCTCTTCTCTAAATGTTTGATAGAATTCTCCTGTGAAGCCGTATGATCCTGGGCTTTTCTTTTCTGGGAGATTTTTGATCACAGCTTCAATTTCAATGCTTGTAATTGGATTCTTTATAATTTCTATTTCTTCCTGGTTCAGTCTTAGAAGATTGAACTTTTCTAAGAATCTGTCCATTTCTTCCAGGTTATCTATTTTATTACCATATAGCTCTTGATAATAATCTCTTATAATACTTTGTATTTCTGCATTGTCTGTTGTAACCTCTTTTTTATTTCTAATTTTGCTGATTTGATTCTTCTTTTTTTCTTGATGAGTCTGGCTAAAGGTTGGTTGATTTTGTTTATCTTCTCAAAGAACCAGCTTTTATTAATCTTTATTATTGTTTCTTTCATATCTTTTTCATTTATTTCTGCTTGGATCTTTATGATTTCTTTCCTTCTAATAATTTTGGGGAGTTTTTCTTCTTCTTTTTCTAGTTGTTTTAGGTGTAAAGTTAGGCTCTCTATTCGATGTTTTTGTTGTTTCTTGATGTAGGATTGTATTGCTATAAACTTCCCTCTTAGAAATGCTTTTGCTGCATCCCATAGGTTTTGAGTTTTCATTATCATTTGTTTCTAGAAATTTTTTATTTTCATTTTGATTTCTTCAGTAACCTGTCAGTTATTTAGAAACATGTTGTTTTATCTCCATGTGGTTGTGTTTGTTACAGCTTTTTTTTCTTTTAATTGATATCTAGTCTCATAGCATTGTGGTCAGAGAAGATGCTTGATATGATTTCAATTTTATTGAATTTACCAAAGTTTGATTTGTGAGCCAAGATGTGGTCTATCTTGGAGAATGTTCCATGTGTACTCGAGAAGGTGTATTGTGCATTTGCATAGAAAGTCCTGAAGATATCAATGAGATCCATTTCATCTAATGTACCATTTAAGACTTGTGTTTCCTTCTTAATTTTCTGTTTTGATGATCTGTCCATTGTTGTGAGTCGGGTGTTAAAGTCTCCTACTATTATTGTGTTACTGTCAATTTCTCCTTTTATGTCTGTGTTTGTCTTATGTATTGAGGTGCTCTTATGTTGGGTGCATAGATATTTACAATTGTTATGTCTTCCTCTTGGATTGATCCCTTTATCATTATGTAGCGTCCTTCCTTATCTCTTGTAATCTTCTTTAAGGTTTATTTTGTCTGACATGAGGATTGCCACTCCAGCTTTCTTTTGCTTTCCATTTGCATGGAATATATTTTTCCATCCTCTCACTTTCAGTGTTTATTTGTCTTTAGGTCTCAAGTGGGTTTCTTGTAGACAGCATATATGTGGATTTTCTTTTTGTGTCTATTCAGCCAGTCTGTGTCTTTTGGTTGGAGCATTTAATCCATTTGCATTTAAACTAATTATTGATATATATATTCCTATTGCCATTTTCTTCATTGTTTGGGGTTGATTTTGTAGATCTTTTTTCTTCTCTTGTATTTCTTGACTATATAAGTCCCTTTAACATTTGTTGTAAAGCTAGTTTGGTGGTAATGAATTCTCTTAACTTTTACTTGTCTGAAAAGCTTTTTATTTCTCTATCAATTTTGAATGAGATCCTTGCCAGGTACAGTAATCTTGGTTGTAGATTTTCCCTTTCAGTACTTTAAATATATCCTGAAATTCCCTTCTGGCCTGCAGAGCTTCTGCTGAAAAATCAACTTTAAGTGTATGTTACTTGTTGCATTTCCCTTGCTGCTTTTAATATTCTTTCTTTGTGTTTAGTCTGTTTTAGTTTGATTAGTATGTGTCTTGGTGTGTTTCTCCTTGGGTTTATCATGTATGGGACTCTTTGTGCCTCTTGGACTTGGTTGACTATTTCCTTTTCCATGTTGCAGAAATTTTCAATTATAATCTCTTCAAAATTTTTCTTATATGCTTTCTTCTTCTCTTCTTATTCTGGGACCACTGTAATTCAAATATTGGTGCATTTGATATTATCCAGAGGTCTCTGAGACTGTCCTCAGTTCTTTTAAATCTTTCTACTTTATTCTGCTCTTCAGAAGTTATTTCTATCATTTTATCTTCCAACTCACTGATTCATTCTTCTGCTTCAGATATTCTGCTATTGATTCCTTCTAAAGTATTTTTAATTTCAGTAATTGTGTTATTTGTCTCTGTATGTTTATTCTTTAATTATTCTAGGTCTTTGTTGATTGATTCTTGCATTGCCTCCATTCTGTTTTCAAGATTTTTGATCATCTTTACTATCATTATTCTGAATTCTTTTTCAAGTAGTTTGCCTATTTGCTCTTCATTTATTTAGACTTCTGTGTTTCTAGTTTGTTCCTTCATTTGTATAGTATTTCTCTGCCTTATTATTACTATTTTTTAACTTACTGTGTTTGAAGTCTCCTTTTCCCAGACAAAGACAGCCTCTTCAATAAATGATGCTGGGAAAACTGGACAGCTACATGTAAAATAATGAAATTAGAACACTTCCTAACACAATACACAAAGATAAACTCAAAATGGATTAAAGACCTAAATGTAAGACCAAACTCTATACAACTCTTAGAGGAAAATATAGGCAGAACACTTGATGATGTAAATGAAAGTAAGATCCTCTATGACCCATTTCCCAGAGTAATGGAAATAAAAACAAAAGTGAACAAGTGGGACCTGATTAAACTTAAACTCTTTTGCACAAAAAAGGAAACTATAAGCAAGGTGAAAAGACAACCCTCAGAATGGGAGAAAATAACAGAAGTGAAAAAACTTACAAAGGATTAATCTCTAAAGTATGCAAGCTGTTCATACAACTCAATACCAGAAATCAAACAACCCAATCAAAAAGTGGGGAAAAACCTAAACAGACAATTCTCCAAAGAAGACATATAGATGGCTAACAAACACATGAAAATATGGTCCACATTGCTCATTACTAAAGAAACGCAAGTCAAAACTAGAATGAGATATCACCTCACACCAGTCAGAATGGCCAACATCAAAAAGTCTACAAAAAATAAATGCTGGAAAGGATGTGGAGAAAAGGGAATGCTCTTGCACTGTTGGTGGGAATGTAAATTAATACAGCCACTATGGAAGATGGTATGGAGATTCCTTAAAAAACTGGGAATAAAATCACCATATGACCCAGCAATCCCACTCCTAGGCATATATCCTGAGGAAACCAAAATTGAAAGAGACACATGTATCCCATTGTTCACTGCAGCACTATTTACAATAGCTAGAACATGGAAGTAACCTAGATGTCCATCAACAGATGAATGGATAAAGAAGTAGTTGTATATATACACAATGTAATATTACTCAGCCATTAAAAAGAATGCATCTGAGTCAGTTCTAATGAGGTGGATGAACCCAGAACCTATTATACAGAGTGAAGTAAGTCAGAAAGAGAAAGGTAAATACTGTACTCTAATGAATATATACAGAATCTAGAAAAATACTACTGAAGAATTTATTTACAGAGCAGCAAATGAGACACAGACAAAGAGAATGGACTTATGGACATGGGGAGAGGGGAGGAGAGGGTGAGATGTATGGAAAGAATAACATGGAAGCTTACATTACCATAGGTAAAATAGATAGCCAATGGGAATTTGCTGTATGGCTCAGGAAATTCAAATAGGGGCTCTGTATCAACCTAGAGGGGTGGGATGGGAAAGGAGATGGGAGGGAGGTTCAAAAGGGAGGGGGTATATGTATACCTATGGCTGATTCATGTTGAGGTTTGACAAAAAACAGCAAAATTCTGTAAAGAAATTCAGTTCAGTTCAGTTGTGTCTGACTCTACAAACCCATTGACCACAGCACACCAGGCCTCCCTGTCCACAAACTCTCAGAGTTTACTCAAACTCATGTCCATTAAGCCGGTGATGCCATCCAACCATCTCATCCTCTTTCATCCCCTTCTCCTCCTGCCTTCAATCTTTCCTAGCATCAGGGGCTTTTTAAATTAGTCAGTTCTTCATATCATGTGGCCAAAGTATTGGAATTTCAGCTTCAGCATCAGTCCTTCCAATGAATATTCAGGACTGATTTCCTTTAGGATGGACTGGCTGGATCTCCTTGCAGTCCAAGGGACTCTAAAGTGTCTTCTCCAACACCACAGTTCAAAAGCATCAATTCTTCAGCATTCAGCTTTCTTTATAATCCAACTCTCACATCCATTCATGATTACTGGGAAAACCATAGCTTTGACTAGATGGACCTTTGTTGACAAAATAATGCCTCTGCTTTTTAATATGCTGTCTAGGTTGGTCATAACTTTTCTCCCAGGAGCAAGTATCTTTTAATTTCATGGCTGTAATCACCATCTGCAGCAATTTAGGAGCGCTCAAAAATAAAGTCTGCCACTGTTTCCACTGTTTCCCCGTCTATTTGCTATGAAGTGATGGGATGGAAGCTGGAGAGGTGGCTGCACGGTCAAGGTCAGGAGCAGTGGCCATGAGGAGATACCCCACATCCAAGGTCAGAGAAACCCCAGTAAGACAGTAGGTGCTGGAGTGACTGTGAGGAGATACCCCACGTCCAAGGGCAAAGGAGAAGCTCCAGCAAGATGGTAGGAGGGGCGAAATCACATTTAGAATCAAACCCCATACCCATCAGAGATGCTCAGAGAGCTCAAACAAACTTTGTGTGCACCAGGACTCAGAGACCCCACAGAGACGAAGACAAAACTGTGTCTGAGCATCTCCTGTGGAGGTACGGGTCAACAGTGGACTGATCAGGTGCAGGGGCTCTAGGTGGAGCAGACTTGGGTATGGCACAAGCCCTCTTGGAGGAGGTCGCCATTAACCCCACCATGGAGCTGCCAGAACCTACATAGGACTGGGAAATAGACTCTTGGAGGGCACAAACAGAACCTTGTAAAGCAATTATCCTTCAATAAAAAATAATTTTTTTTTTAAAGCAGAGATATTACTTTGCTGACAAAGGTCCATCTAGTCAAAGCTATGGTTTTTCCAGTAGTGATGTGATGTGATGTGATGTGATGTGATAGTTAGACTATAAAGAAAGCTGAGTGCCAAAGAATTGGTGCTTTTGAACTGTGGTGTTGGAGAAGACACTTGAGAGTCCCTTTGCAAGGAGAGTCCTTTTGAAGGAGATCAAACCACAAATGCTAAAGGGAACCAGTCCTGAATATTCATTGGAAGGACTGATGCTGAAGCTGAAGCTCCAATACTTTGGCCACCTGATGCAAAGAACTGTCTCATTGGGAAAAATCCTGAAGCTGGGAAAGATTGAAGGCAGGAGGAGAAGGGGATGACAGAGGATGAGATGGTTGTATGGCATCACTTACTCAATGGACATGAGTTTGAGCAAGTTCTAAGAGTTGGTGATGGACAGGGAAGCCTGGCATGCTGCAATCCATGAGGTTGAAGAGAGTCAGACACGACTGAGCAACTGAACTGAACTGAATATCAGCTAGATTCCAGATACCTTCAATGGTTAAGTACACACAGAGATTATGTCACTCCCTCTATTCTCCTGCCTAAAGAAATCTCTGGCACGTGTTACGTTTCTTCCACAGCTCCAGCTTTTGCCAGTTGGAATCATACTGACTTCAGTTCTGGTGATCCCACCTCGAGTCTTCAGCCTGTGGATCATAGTGGCAAATCTCTAAGTTGTATTAGCAACAGCAGGTCCATTTCGTGGATCTTTTGAAATCTGTATAAATGATTTCCAAGATTAAGTTCACTCTGTTTTATTGTACTAGTTATTTTATTATTGTCTCTCAGTCTCAATTACATATTTACATTATTCCTTGTGGTACTGGGTCTCTGTAAACTCCATTTATCACTTTCCAATCAGTTCCCCAGATCTGCAAATAGGATGTCCTAGGAAACTCGAGCAAGAAGAAGGATTGCTTTTTGTTGCTTTCAGTGTTACCGCAGCAACACTTTTGCACTTGAGTGACAATGATTCTTTCCAATGCATTAGCTGGTTCCATTTTATAGCTTTCCAAGAGCTTCCCTGATGGCTCAGTAGTAAAGAATCTGCCTGTCAATGCGAGATACCTGGATTCAGTCCCTTAGTTTGGAAGATCCCCTGAAGAAGGAAATGGTAACCCACTCTAGTATTCTTGTCTGGAAAATCCCAAAGACAGAGGAGCCTGGTAGGCTATAGTCCATGGAGTCACAAAGAATCAGACATGACTTAGTGACTAAACAACAAAACTCCACACTTATAAGTAATAAAATAAGAAGTAAATGATCATGTGTGAAACAAAAACTAGATTTTTTTTTTTTTTAATGAGCAGATGTAACATCGCATCATCCATCTTTCAGATTAGAGATAAAGATTGCACCATCCATCTTGTCTCATTCTGGAGGAAGGTATATCACAGACAGTCCTGTGGAGAGGGTTAAGCAACTAGGTACTGAAGCCTCCTGCCAATACCCATGTTAACTTGGGGGAGGGTCTTCCAGACCTAGTCAATTCTTCATGAACTGGAGCCCTAACCAGCAGTTTGACTGTAACCTCATGAGAGAATCTTAGCTGGAACCACTCAACTGAGCCAATCACTGGTCCTTCATAAATAAGACACAAAGTTCATAACTTAATGAGTTAATATGTATTAAGCTACTGAGGGTTGTTTTTTTTTTTTTTTGGTAATTTGTTACATATCAATTTATAACTAATATAGATACAGGATTCATACATCATAATCTAAAAATTTAATCAAGTCTAAGCATATACTTGCTACTTAAAAATGGTATTTGGCTAATTTATTTATTCATTAATTTTATATTTTAACAAATAAATTGAGTACCCAATATATACTGTGGGGAAACAAGAGTAACCAGACTCCTTCCTTTTTTATAGTCCCCATATTGAGTTTTGTGATGATAGTCTGAGGAAATTGTGAATAAATTCATTAACAGTACCTAAAACATTCCTGGTAATGTTAAGAGGTAGGCAGTATTTAGGAGGAAATAACTGGTACCAGAAGAAGAGTCAAACTCTGGGTTAAAAGAGGCCAAATACCACTTAATATCCTTAAAATGGTTAGTTGTGCATTCCATATTATTTCTTCACCTTAGAAATTTCCCTCAACTTCTTTTTAGAGAAATTTTGAAAACTCATGAATGGCACTGAATGTGGATGACTCTATCTTAGGTTACGTGTTTAAAAAACTGCTTATTTGTGAGGAAACCTTTAGCTATTTCTGTGATTATGTACACTGTCATGGACTGACTCCATTCCAAAATCAATTTCTAAATGTCTACATCATGTGAAGTCAAGCGAGACTCTGGATAAGACATAGTTTCTGTGACTATGAAGCTGAAAATAATTTTCTCTATTCATTCTTGCTAAGGGTCAAAAAAGCCCCAGGCCCTGAGCTAGGTATTGAGGATAATGTAATGAGGAAGACACTTCATGCAAAGAGTTGACTCATTGGAAAAGACCCTGATGCTGGGAGGGATTGGGGGCAGGAGGAGAAGGGGATGACAGAGGATGAGATGGCTAGATGGCATCACCGACTCCATGGACATGAGTCTGAGTAAACTCTGGGAGTTGGTGATGGACAGGGAGGCCCGGCGTGCTGCGATTCCTGGGGTCACAAATAGTCAGACACGACTGAGCGACTGAACCAAACTGAACTGAAGACACAAAATGCGTGATTTATGTAAAGTTTCAGTAGCATTTGATAAAACCAGAAATAGGGAAATGTCAAGTTCATAAACAATCACAAAAAAGCACAAGAAATTAGGAAAATAATTAAATAACCAGGTAAGGTTCTTACAGCTGTAGGGTTCACTAGGAAATGTTTTAGGTGGTAAAAATTCCCAGCAGAGGACATGATAAAGACCAAATACAGAAGCACAACGTCATGAAATGGCATATTTGTTTGAAAATCTGCAAGAGGTTCAGTTAAAAAAGAAAGAAAGAAATGTAATAAGGATTTGAGCTGAGAGATTATTGTTGAACCCTACACCAAGGTCACAGGTGGGGAACCTTGTACTAAGGCCACAGATGTGGAACCCTTTACCAAAGTTACAGGACAAAATTCTCCAGAACTGACCAAGCCCCATAGCAACAATTACCAAGCCCCCTGACTTACCCCAGCCAACTCTCTGACACCATATTAAGTAAAATACCCACTCTATAGCATCCTAACCAATCACCTAATGCCACTGTTCCTGGAGGAATTTTGTCTTGAGGCTATAAAAATTGGCTAGTAGCCCTTGAAAGGGGTCTGCTTTCCTTTGAGACAGCCCACTGTTCTAACAGCATCTCTCTCTCTAATAAGCTCTATTCACCTCTCATTCTGCCTCATGTCTGGAAATTCTTTTCTAATTCATGCACAAACCACACTTCTGAGATGAGAAATTCTAATGTGCTAAGAGTTTGAGATGCTTTGTACATGACACAGAATTTTTAAATGGATCCTGTGTATCTTAGACTGGTTCACATGTGAAGATAATGGCTATTATATTTTTAATGAACAATCATGGGAAATTTTGATTTTCATAGAACCAGTTAGCTGACTTATACACTCCTTTGCAAAATTCAGTGGTTCTCAACCAAAAGTTCTTTTGTACTTCATGGCACACTTGTCAAAGCCTGGTGGCATCTTTTATTGTCATATTGGGGGCATATTGGGAGCATCTGTTAGGTGAAGGCCAGTGATACTGCTAGAATTCTTACAATGCACAAGACATCACATCACAATAAAGAATTATTCACAACAAATTGTTAACACTGCTGAGGTTGAGAAGTGAAGTGAAGTGAAGTTGCTCAGTCGTGTCCGACTCTTTGCAACCCCGTGGACTATAGCCTATCAGGCTCCTCCGTCCATGGGATTTTCCAGGCAAGAGTACTGGAGTGGGTTGCCATTTCCTTCTCCAGGGGATCTTCCCTACCCAGGGATTGAACCCAGGTCTCCCGCATTGTGGGCAGACGTTTTATCCTCTAAACTCTGCCCTAATCAAAGGTGTAAAAGAGTTACGAATTAGAGGATCTAAACAAAGATTTCTGAAGAGAATCATTGGAAAGAGCTGTCTCCCATCCCACATCCTACATCCTACATGCAAGAGAAAGGGATATGGAGGTACATCCCACTGTTCTTGAATAAAAAGAGAGTTTCCTCAAAGATTCTACTCAGGAGCATGTGTCCTCTGAGTTGTAGGGGAAAAGAGACATAGCAGACTCGTTTCTTATTACACTTGAAAATTTAAGTAGTGTGATAAAAGCCATCTCACTCTTCAGATAGCAGGACTAAATAGAAGACTATTGCCATTTTGAGGTAGGGCATTAGTTATACACAAGAAAGTTAACCCTTTCCTGGGTGGCTACATTTTAGAGAGAGTTTTCATGGTGGTGTTGTCGCTTCTAATCAGAAGAATATATAGTTCTACAAAGGTGAAGGCAAAGAACTATTGATACTTTGTATAAAACAGATAACTAATGAGAACCTACTATATAGCTCAGTGCTCTGTGCTGACCTAAATAGGAAGGGAATCCAAAGGAGAGGCAATATATATATATACATGCATATATACATACATATATATATATATATATATATAAACTAATTCACTTTCCTGTGCAGTAGAAACCAACACAACATTGTAAATCAATTATAGTCCAATAAAAATTAATTTTAAAAAAGAACTAAGCATTTTCAATAAATTCACCAGGATAAGAAAACTTAGTTATTTTCTGATTATACCTTATTTGTTCAGCTAGGTCAATATGTCACATAATTCTGGGATTTCTTTAAAGATAATGAGCTCCTGTCTTACATGCCTGCCCAGCCTTCACCAAGCAGCGTCTTGCACTGGGGAGAGAACTGGTGTGGCAGATTGCAGAGTTCTTTTTCAGCTAAAAGTGCTTATGGTCAGTAGTCATGAAAGTCCTCAAGAGAATAAAATCTTCCTAACGAGTTTTCAGGCACAAAGTCAGCACCACTGCTCTCCTCCTGGGGCTTAGAGTGAGATATAAAACAGGCAGGCACGAACGCACTTGAGCAGATGGAGAGAAGAATGTTGTTCCATGGATGTCTCTTGTCATTCTGTTCTCTGGTGAGTTCTGAAACCCAGTAGGGGTGAACTAGCTGACTGTCCTGAAAGGGTTTAACCCTGCCCCAAGAAAGGGTTACACTGGGAAAAGGGGAGGGTGAAGAAGAGAGAGACACTGCGTGGAGGCAGTATCTTAGCTGAGTGAACAGAATAAGGGGGACTCTCCTTTGACTTGGGGTTCTAATCCTTGAACAGCCACTAACTGCTTATGTAACTCCGAGTGATTCACCGTACTTCTCTAGACTGTCTCTTTCCAGAGTCAGATTCCTTGAGATCAATGTTTCTATGATTCACTAACATTGCTGCAAGTTGAGGAAGGTAAGCAGGACTTGGGCACAAGAAAGTTTCAGAAAAATAGGAGAGAAGTGATCACCACCAATTCCACGACTCAGACTAACAGCTGAGCCAGCACACATGATCTAACTTTGTTCTCATTTTATTAATTCTGAGAAAAAGATATATAAAAGTTCTCAGGATATATAAAAAAGTATACAAAAGTCCCCAGAGAAAAATAAATCAGTTAGTCATAAACTATAGCCATAAATAAATGAGCGTATCTAAACATGGATGACTATGACATAGATTTAAAACTATGATCCTTACATCAGCTATATTCAATTGTAAGGATCATAGTTTTAAATCTATGTCATAGTCATCCATGTTTGACACATGTATACCTGTGGCGGATTCATTTTGATATTTGGCAAAACTAATACAATTATGTAAAGTTTTAAAATAAAATAAAATTAAAAAAAAATTAAAAACTATGGTCTTTAGACAACCTGAATGTTAGTATACCTATACCAGATTTAGAGGAGAATTCATAAATTTTCCCCAGACAGGAACAACTTCACACCTTTGCACAAATACAAGGTTTCTTTGTTGCTTTTTTGCAGCAGCTCTGCTAGTAAAAAGCTGATATCCACTGGCAGTCAATTTCATCGAAGTCCCACTGGCCCGTCTCCTCCCTAACCAAACATATATCATAGTTCAGACTAGCTCTGGGGTACGCTATCATTAATTAGTGACATGTAAGAATCAACACTGTGAAGGAAAAATTTAAATACTTGTAAAGTTACTAATGAGTCAAACTCCCAATGTCATTTTGTAATAGTTCTCTATGAAGTTTAATTAACCTATTTCCATTCAAAGATGTGATTAAAATTGTAGATACCATAGTGTGAACATTTTCTTTGTAACTAATTGACACATCTAAGTATTTGCCAATATTGTCCTTCTTTCATAAAACAGAGGGAATATGTAGCCCAGCCTATGACTTGATATATTTAAACATTTGTCAATATCTTCCTTATTCCATAAAACAGAGGGAAACAGTAGCCCAGCCTATGACTTGATGATCATGAACTATGAAGAAAAGAAGTTTGCCTGTATTTTTCCAACGCAAGTGATTTCATGAACGCCTCAGTTTAAACTGTGTAGACACCATCTGCTCTGTCTTTTACTCTCTGGTTCCTCCTCTTCCAGTAAGTGCAGCTCTCAGAAATCACTAAATCAGAAGGTCTGACCCTGAAAAGCTCTCTGGTTTCCTCCTGCCATGGGGTTGTTCAATATCACTCACCCTGCCTTTTTCCTTCTGACTGGTATCCCTGGCCTGGAGAGCTCTCACTTCTGGCTAGCAGGACCCCTCTGTGTGATGTATGCTGTGGCTCTTGGGGGCAACACAGTGATCCTGCAAGCTGTGAGAGTGGAGCCCAGCCTGCATCAGCCCATGTACTACTTCCTGTCCATGCTGTCTTTCAGTGACATGGCCATGTCCATGGCCACACTGCCTACCGTTCTCAGAACCTTCTGCCTCAATGCCCGCACCATTGATTTTGATGCCTGCCTAATCCAGATGTTCCTCATTCATTCCTTCTCCATGATGGAGTCAGGCATTCTGCTGGCCATGAGCTTTGACCGCTATGTGGCCATTTGTGATCCCTTGCGCTATGCCACTGTGCTCACTAACGAAGTCATCGCTGGAATGGGTTTAGCAGTGACTGCTCGGAGCTTCATCACCCTTTTTCCTCTTCCCTTCCTCATCCAGAGGCTGCCTATCTGCAGGTCCAATGTCCTTTCCCACTCCTACTGCCTCCACCCAGACATGATGAAGCTGGCTTGTGCTGACATCACAATCAATATCATCTATGGACTCTTTGTTCTTATTTCCACGTTTGGCATGGACTTGTTATTTATCTTCCTCTCCTATGTGCTCATTCTGCACTCAGTCATGGCCATTGCCTCCCGTGAGGAACGCCTCAAAGCTCTCAACACATGTGTGTCACATATCTTGGCTGTACTTGCATTTTATGTACCAATGATTGGGGTCTCCATGGTGCACCGCTTTGGGAAAAATATTCCACGCTACATACATGTCCTTTTGTCCAACATCTACCTCTTCGTGCCTCCTGTGCTCAACCCTCTCATTTATAGCGCCAAGACAAAGGAGATCCGTCGAGCCATTGTTCACATGTTTCACCACATCAAAATGTGACTTCCACGTTTGGCTTTAAACTATAATGATCATTGTAGTCCTAGACTATCACCCACAGTGTTGTTATTATCATCATTGTTGATGTTGTTATCCTAAACATCATAATTATCATCACAAAGGTAGATTTACTGGGGGGTGGGGGAAGTAAAAGATCAGGAATGGAGATTCAAAACGTATAGGACAGAACAAATGTGTAACAATACATCTAACAAAAATCAATTTCATTCATAGAAAGATAACTATTGGAGTCAATTGAGTGATTAGACAAAACTTTGCAGAGGAAGATTAAGCTAGGAATCATTTTCTATAATAATAATTATTACTAATATAATACTAATTGTAGTATCTGTTTCCTAAAAGTGCCAGATTCAGTTCTAAATTATTTTGCATTAATTCATTTAATCTTTCTAACAATCTTATGAAGTATAGAGAATGAAATAAATTGTTCAAAGTAACTCACATAATGATCCAAGTGAGATTCAATACTAGTCTGTCTCCAGTGTTTGTACCCAACCACTGCAAATACTGCTTCTCTAACTGACATCACTATTAACATTACAACTTCTTGAGGTATGCCAGACTGGGAAAGATAAATATCATATGACATTGCTTAAATGTGGGCTCTAGAAAAAGACTTGTTGTTCATTGTTCAGTTGCTGAGTCATGTCCTGCTCTTTGTGACCCCATGGACTGCAGCATGCCAGGCCTCCCTGTCTTTCACAGTCTGCTAGAGTTTGCTCAAACTTGTGTCCTTTCAGTAGGTTATGCCATCCAACCATCTTATCCTCTGTCATCCCCTTCTCCTCCTGCCCTCTGTCTCTCACAGCATCAGGGGTTTTTCCAATGAGTTGGTTCTTCACATCAGGTGGCCAGACTATTGGAGCTTCAGCTTCAGCATCAGTCCTTCCAATGGATATTCATGGTTGATTTCCTTTAGGATTGACTGCTTTGATCTCCTTGCTGTCCAAGGCACTCTCAAGAGTATTCTCCAGCATTACAGTTCAAAAGTATCAATTCTTCAGCACACAGCCTTCTTTATAGTCCAACTCTCCCATCTGTACTTGACCAGTGGAAAAAACATAGCTCTGACTACGTGGATCTTTGTCGGCAAAGTGAAATCTCTGCTTTTTAATAGGCTATCTAGGTTTGTCATAGCTTTTCTTCCAAGGAATAAGTGTCTTTTAATTTCCAATAAATATCATAAACGAGTTTATAGTTTATAATTTACTTAGATATCAATAGCTTACTTAAAAACTTATATTAATAGCTTAAACAAATACAACTTATCTCAGAAAAAACACTTCTTTCTCCCCATGAGTCTGTTAATTAGGAAATTGGTCAACATTTATTAGTCAGAAATAATACATATACATTGGTGAATGAAATGGCAACCCATTCCAGTATTCTTGCCTGGTAAATCCCATAGACAGAGAAGCCTGGTGGCCTGTAGTCCATGGGGTCATAAGAGTCAGACACGACTGAGTGACTAAACAACAGCAAAATTAAAGTAATACATATACAAATTTACATACATACTCATATATAATGGATTATTTTTTTCTCTATTAAGAATATAAGGGCTTATCATTTTCAACCTCCTCAACAAATGTCTCTATAATCTATGGTCACTCTAAACAGGCTGTGTGTACACACCCGCACGTGCCCCATAGGTCCCTAACCAAGCAGGAGCTGGAAAGTGAGTGCTTCCAAACGCTGAAAGAAATTGCTATCACTATTTTGTTCAGTGATGCCTTACTTATTCAGAACTCAGATCAGCACATTTGTATTCAGCTGTTAGCACTGCTGAGGTTAAGAAACTCTGTTCTAATCAAAGATTTAAAAGAGTTAAATTAGAGGATTTAAATAAAGGTTTCTGAAGAGACCCCCTGGAAAGAGCTATCCCATCCCCCACCCCTCATACAAAAGAAAGGAATGCAGAGGTGCATCCCACTGTCCCTGAATGAAAGGAGAGTTTCCACAAGGTTTCTACTCAGAAATCATAGGTCCCCTAAGTTGTGGGGAGAAAGAGACACAGAAGATCAGTTCCTTATTACCCCTGGAAATTTAAATAGAGCAATGAAAGTTACCTTGCTGTTCTGATAGCAGGATTGAGTAGGAGACTATTGCTGTTTTGAGGTAGGACATTTGTTTCACACAGAAAGGCTGCCCATTTCCTGGATGGCTACATGTTAGAGAGAGCTGGTGTGATGTGGCTGTAGATCCTGACCAGAAGAATGTAAAGGGGATCTGGGATGTAGACAGAGTCAAAAGCAATCACATAAAAATATATTAGTTAAAATTGATGTAGGAAATAGATGGACTCCCGGGCTGGACAACTAGTGTTTGTCAATTGGAGTACAACTGAAGCTTTGTTTTCCCTCAGAGATTCCAAGGACAAAGCTAGTGGCAAAAGCTGAGCTTTGCTGGAGTAAAGAGATAACATGCAGAAGTTTCCTAAGATCAAGGAAACTTCCCTGACAGCAAAAAGGGTACAGAAAGGAGGGGTTGCTGCCCCATGGCACGTGATGCCGAGACTCCCACAGGTCTGTGTGGTAGAATCCATCTTAGGAAAAAGTTGCACAAGCATATTGGGGAGGGTCTTAGGGCAGGACAGGTGTGAAAAAGAAAACAAGATAATTGGGCAAAGATAAACTAAAACTGGACTTCCCTGGTGGCTCAAGTGGTAAAAAATCTGCCTGCAGTGCAGGAGACCCAGGTTCAATCCCTGGGTCAGGAAGATCCCTTGGAGAACGGAATGGCCACCCATTCCAGTATTCTTGAAAATTCTTCATGCCTGGAGAATTCCATGGACAGAGGAGCCTGGTGGACTATAGTTCATGGGGTCTCAGGGAGTTGGACATGACTGAGCAATTAACAGTTTCATTTTTAAACAAAGACCGGGGAGAACTACCCTATGTAAGTGATTTAAATCACCTCTTACTGCGATCTTCCTCATTATGAAGGACACTCACATCCTTTCTCTCTGGTTGTGTATTTTTGGCTTGATTTTGTCTTAAATAAGCAAACTATGTCTCTGTGTGCTCTCCCACATGTTATGCTGTATCTCTGATAATAAACTTTGTACTTATTTTTGCAGTTTTTGCTTCCTTGAGAAATTCATTTCTCACAAGAGGCAAGAGCCAGGGAAACTGTTTCTAGTCTCCAGCTGCTGGTGGACTAGCAGCTAGGATTCCTGGTTTTCATCCAGGCCACCTAAATCCAATTTCTAGGCAGGGAACTAAGATTCAAGACTACTCACTGCTGTCTCTTCAAGATCAAAATCAAGTGGAGAGGTCAAAGATGGAAAGAAATTTCTTCAAATAATTAATGAAAGCACCCAATGAAATAATCAGCTTTAAGTATTGTTTTAAGTATTTAACAAACCTAGGAAACATGATATCAGGTAACTGAATCATAATGAATCATGAATCTTGCCATTTCCCTTCTGGCTCCTTTCTGGGTGAGAAGTCAGGTACCATTGTTAGCAAGGGAAGGATAGCAGAAAATAAAAGACTGCAATTCTGAACACTGGAAGATTCGACTATTACATGAGTCTGTTATTGCTTAGTGATGTCTGACTCTTTGTGACCCCATGGACTGTAGCCCACTAAGCTCCTCTGTCCATGAACTTTTCCAGGCAAGAATACTAGATGGGTAACCATTCTCTTCTTCAGGGGCTCTTCCCCACCCAGGCATTGAACCCAGTCTCCCACATTGCAGGCAGATTCTTTACCATCTGAGCTATAGGGAAGCTATACATGAGTCTGGGTTGTCCAGATACTCACTGGAGGAAATTTTATAATCTGAATGTGACCAGAAATATTAAGGAACTTGTTTTTCATCTAGGAGTAAAGGAAGAACTAGCGTTTTCAATATATTTAAGAGGAAAAGAAAAGTGATCTTAATCATTTTTGATTATACCTTCTTTCTTGGGCTTGGTCAGCATATCACATAATTCTGGAATTTTTTAGAGGGTATTGAGCTCCTGTCTTACATGCCTATCCAGCCTTCAGTGGATAGTGTCTTGGATTGGGTAAGAATCAGTCTGGCAGATTGTTGAGTTATTTTTCAGCTAAAAGAGTATATGCTTTATTCTCAGTAGTCATTAAAGACCTCAAGAGAATAAAACCTTCCTGATGAGTTTTCAGACAAAAAGTCAGCATCACCGCTCTTTCTCTCGGGGCTTAGAATGAGATATAAAAGAGGCAAGCATGAATGCCCTTTAGTAGATAGAAGAATATGTTGTTCTGTGGGTGTCTCTCATCTGCCTGTCTTCTGGTGAGTTCTGAACCCAATTAGGGGGGAGACCCGGGTTCAATCTCTAGGTCAGAAAAAAATGCCCTGAAGAAGGAAATGGCTACCTACTCCAGTATTCTTGCCTAAAGAATCCCATAAACAGAGGAGCCTGGTGGGCTACACGTCCATGGGGTTGCAAAGAGTCAGACACGACTGAGCGACTAACACAACAGCAAAGGGGTGAGCTAGCTGACTGTCCTGAAATGGCTTAACCTTGCCCCAAGTAAGGGTTAACTGGGAAAGGGATAGGGTGAGAAGAGGGAGAGACTGAGGGGAGGTTATCAGATTGTAGCATCTTAGCTGGGTGAGCAGAGCAGGTGGAAATGCCCCTGGACTTGAGGTTCTTGTCCTGGCACTGCCTCTAACTGATTGTGTAACTCTGGGTGATTCACTGTAGTTCTCCAGATTATCACTTTCCAGAGACAGTTTCCTTGGGGTTAATATTTGCATGATTCACTAACACTGTTGCAAGTTGAGGAAGGAAAGCAGGACTCAGGGCACAAGAAAGGTTCAGAAAAACAGGAGCAAAGTGGTCACCACCAATTCTACAACTCAGATAACCGCTGAGCCAGCACACATGGTCTAACTTTGCTTTCATCTTATGAATTCTGAGACACAATATGTAAGATCACCAAGGAGATTAAAGAGTAAGAAAAATCAGTTAATGGTAAACTTTTGATGAGCCATGAATAGACAAGCATTTCTAACTTGTTATTATCCATCACATAGATAAAAAATTATGGTCTTTATAAGACTCTCTATACAGCTCTCCAATCCCATCAGAACAACAGAGCCATAAAGGATACTCTAAAATGTCCACAAAAATTGATATAAAGAAGAAGACACAGAGGTCTAGAGAGAAAAAGAAATTTTTCTGTCTCACACAGCCAGGGCATGCCAGAGCACAGTAAAATCACAGGACTCCTGATGCTCAGCCCAAGAACTGTTACCCTAAACCATTCTGGTTCCTATAAATCTTCAGTTGAAGAAAAGGTTCTGGGTTCCAAGAGCAGAAGAAATAGAGTCCAGCACTGAATACAGGGTGTGTTCGTTTTTGTTTTTGTTTTTTTGTATCACTGTCTCATGTGAATCTGCCTTTTTTTTTTTTTTTTGAACTTAAATGCATTTTATTTTTATTTTTTAATTTTATTTTATTTTTAAACTTTACATAATTGTATTAGTTTTGCCAAATATCAAAATGAATCCGCCACAGAATCTGCCTTTTGAAACCCTCTCTCTCTTCAAGGGTATCTAAGAAATCTCCACCCAGAAATATGTACCTCCGTTTTCTTTTCCCATTTCCTCCCCAACACTTCATAATGCTTCAAAGGCATCAGTGCAATATTCAGTTCAATTCAGTCACTCAATCATGTCTGACTCTTTGTGACCCCATGGACTGTAGTATGCCAGGCTTCCCTGTTTA
Organism: Bos indicus; assembly: GCF_029378745.1. Classification (NCBI taxonomy): domain Eukaryota; kingdom Metazoa; phylum Chordata; class Mammalia; order Artiodactyla; family Bovidae; genus Bos; species Bos indicus. The sequence goes on along the minus strand of NC_091774.1, from coordinate 48,840,342 downwards.
TCACCAACTCCCAGAGCTTGCTCAAACTCATGTCCATAGAGTCGGTGATGCCATCCAACCACCTCACCCTCTTTTGCTTCCTCCTGCCTTCAATCTTTCCCAGTATCAGGGTCTTTTCCAATGAGTCAATTCTTCACATCAGGTGACCAAAGTATTGGAGTTTCAGCTTCAATCCTTCCAATGAATATTCACGACTGATTTCCTTTAGGACTGACTGATTTGATCTCCTTGCAGTCAAAGGGACTCTCAAGAGTCTTCTCCAACATCACAGTTCAAAAGCATCAATTCTCCAGTGCTCAGCTTTCTTTATAGTCCACTCCAATATTCTTGGACTTTCCTTGTGGCTCAGCTGGTAAAGAATCTGCCTGCAATGTGGGAGACCTGGGTTCGATTCCTGGCTTGGGAAGATCCCCGGGAGAGGAGGAAGGCTATCCACTCCAGTATCCTGGCCTGGAGAATTCCATGGACTGTATAGTCCATGGGGATGCAAAGAGTTGGTCATGACTGAGCGACTTTCACTTTCACTTTCTCACATCAAAACATGACTACTTGGAAAACCACAGCTTTGACTAGACTGACTTTTGTCTGCCAAGTAATGTCTCTGCTTTTTAATGTACTATCTAGGGTGGTCATAGCTTTTCTTCCAAGGAGCAAGCATATTTTGATTTCATGCCTGCAGTCACCATCAGCAGTGATTTTGCAGCCCAAGAAAATAAAGTCTGTCACTATTTCCCCATCTATTTGCCATGAAGTGATGGGACCAGATGCCATGATCTTTTGTTTTTTGAATGTTGAGTTTTAAGCCAGCTTTTTCACTCTCCTCTTTCACTTTCATCAAGAGGCTCTTTAGTTCCTCTTTGCTTTCTGCCGTAAGGGTGGTGTCATCTGCACATCTGAGGTTATTGATATTTCTCCTGGCAATCTTGATTCCATCTTGTGCTTCATCCAGCCCGGCATTTCTCACACAAGTGGAATAAGCAGGATGACAAAATACACAAGTACATCAAGGAGTACGTCAAAACTGTATATTGTCACCTTGCTTTTTAACTTATATGCAGAGTACAATATTAGAGTCTTACATATCTTTACTTGAGGTTTTATCAGCTACTTGCACACTCTGTGAGGCAAGCTCACCTTACTGAACCTTCAGTCAGTCAGTTCAGTCGCTCAGTCATGTCCAATTCTTTGAGACCCCATAGACTAGCACATCAAGCTTCCCTGTCCATCATCATCAGTGAGCCTTAGTTTCCACTTCTGCCAAGAATTAATGAGTAAATAGTTGTAAATTTCTTTGCAGAGTATCTGGCACATAGCATATGCTCCATAAATATTGGTTTTTCTCTAACTACATTTTTTTGTCTTTGCCTGCATCTACACCACCCACAAATTCAGTGGCTGCTGGATATAGTAAACAATGGGATCCTGGGATGGTCAGGAAGCCTTTTCCCCATAAACACTAGAGCTAGGATAGCCAGACCCAGAATGGCTTTGTCTCTGCCCTGCACAAAATAAGCCTGTTTTCTTCTCCTTTTCTTTCTTTACATTAGCTCAGTTCTTGAATTTTTTTCTATTACCTTCTAGAAGGCTGCATAAGAAGCATGAAAATTCTAGTCATAGGACAGAAAAAAGATATGGAGAAGTTTAATCAGTCCCATACCCAAAGGAATCACAGTTCTGAAGGGGAGATGAGCATGCATGGACTGATCCCTAAGACCAGAGGAGGTAACCAATCACATAGAGAAGTGGCCCCTAATTTTCTGGGAACCACAGGAAGGTCTGAGTTCTAGCCTGCCAGAGCAAATTCAGGAGTTTTTCCCAAGGTGTTAATACTGCATTACAAACTATCCTAGCATCTCTGTGACTTTCAGGTACCTAGGGCTCCTTTGTTCCTCCATTCGCATCAGAAAGGACACTGCCATTACTTTCTGGCCTTGTTTTGTTAGAGGCTAGAGAGGAAGGTAAAGGGAAAATAGTAGCAGATATTTCTGGAGTTCCTCCCCCAAAGGAGGATGCCTTAGAAGCCTGAAACATGTCCACCAGGTGAAAAGGCTTCTAACTTTCTTTCTTCACCCATCATGAAATATGAATCTGGAAGAGTTTTGAAAACATGAGAATAAAGACAAATAAAAAAATAATTACTGTTACAGAGAAGTAGTTGTGGGTTAGTCTCTAGGAATTGGATAAGTAATACATAAATGCTACTGTAAGAAAAATTGTGAGTAAATGCAATGCCTGAGAGTAAAAAGAGAGTCTAGGTGGATTAGGGGATGAACATCAGTGAGTAAGAAGGAGTATATGAGCAGGTAGGTCAAAGCATTTGTTGTATGAGTACACAAATCTACATATACACCTGAATGTTATTCAGGTATTAATACTGTATGTATGTCAACATGGACTGAAGGAATGAGCCTGAGAGGGTATGTGCATTAAAAATTATAAAGATCAAGAGGGAGTATTAAGTATATATTAGTATAATAAGAGTAAGTTGGTGAGAGAAAGAGAGGTGTGAATGTTTTATAAAGAGTATGAATGGGATCCACGATGAGACTGTTTCGAAAGTACAGGAATGTGTCTATGAGAATAAGCATATTTTGAGAGTATATATGACTAAGGGTGCGGAAAATTTCTGTTTGGAACAATCCTTTCCCAAAGACTGAATGGCACTGTACCTGTAGCAGATTTAGGGAAGAATTCATTATATTTCCAAAAACCAGAACTGCTTGGTGCCTTTGCACAAATAAATGGTTTCTTTGTTTATTTTTTGCAGCAATTCTGCCTCCTGTAAAGAGGCAATCATTTTCATCCAGGTCCCACTGCCTTTTCCCCTCTCTCAGCAAACACACATTATAGTTCAAAGTAGCTCTGGGGAATGCTTTCATTACTCAGTGACATGTCTGAATTAAATAGCATTTTCAAGGGACAATGTAAATACTTCAAAAAAGCTAGTGATAAACGCTCACTGTTCTTTTATAATAACTATCTATGAATTCTAGTTAACATAATTTCATTCATTGATTCTTTTAAAGCACACGAAAATTGTGGATAAAACTATATAGGTTTGATATAAACATAGCAAACTAACTGATATATTTAAACATTTGTCAATATCTTCCTTATTCCATAAAACAGAGAGAAACAGTAGCCCAGCCTATGACTTGATGATCATGAACTATGAAGAAAAGAAGTTTGCCTGTATTTTTCCAACGCAAGTGATTTCATGAACGCCTCAGTTTAAACTGTGTAGACACCATCTGCTCTGTCTTTTACTCTCTGGTTCCTCCTCTTCCAGTAAGTGCAGCTCTCAGAAATCACTAAATCAGAAGGTCTGACCCTGAAAAGCTCTCTGGTTTCCTCCTGCCATGGGGTTGTTCAATATCACTCACCCTGCCTTTTTCCTTCTGACTGGTATCCCTGGCCTGGAGAGCTCTCAATTCTGGCTAGCAGGACCCCTCTGTGTGATGTATGCTGTGGCTCTTGGGGGCAACACAGTGATCCTGCAAGCTGTGAGAGTGGAGCCCAGCCTGCATCAGCCCATGTACTACTTCCTGTCCATGCTGTCTTTCAGTGACATGGCCATGTCCATGGCCACACTGCCTACCGTTCTCAGAACCTTCTGTCTCAATGCCCGCACCATTGATTTTGATGCCTGCCTAATCCAGATGTTCCTCATTCATTCCTTCTCCATGATGGAGTCAGGCATTCTGCTGGCCATGAGCTTTGACCGCTATGTGGCCATTTGTGATCCCTTGCGCTATGCCACTGTGCTCACTAACGAAGTCATCGCTGGAATGGGTTTAGCAGTGACTGCTCGGAGTTTTATCATCCTCTTTCCTCTTCCCTTTCTTTTCAAGAGGCTGCCTATCTGCAGGACCAATGTCCTTTCCCACTCCTACTGCCTCCACCCAGACATGATGAAGCTGGCCTGTGCTGATATCACTATCAACAGCATCTATGGATTCTTTGTTCTTATTTCCACGTTTGGCATGGACTTGTTATTTATCTTCCTCTCCTATGTGCTCATTCTGCACTCAGTCATGGCCATTGCCTCCCGTGAGGAACGCCTCAAAGCTCTCAACACATGTGTGTCACATATCTTGGCTGTACTTGCATTTTATGTACCAATGATTGGGGTCTCCACAGTGCACCGCTTTGGGAAACATGTCCCACGCTACATACATGTCCTTTTGTCCAACATCTACCTCTTCGTGCCTCCCGTGCTCAACCCTCTCATTTATAGTGCCAAGACAAAGGAGATCCGCCAAGCCATCGTTCGCATGTTTCACCGCATCAAAATGTGACTTCGACATTTGGTTTTAAAATCTAAGCTTATTGTAGTCATAGACTGTCATTCATGGTGTCATCAACATTATCATCAAGAATATGATAGATGTGTGTACTGGGGGGAAGTATAAGATCAGGAATGGAGCAGCAAATCTTATAACACAAAACAAATGAATAGTACAACCAGCAAACGTTAATGGTGTCCATAGAAATATAAATATTAGAGGCAATTGAATGATTAGACAAAACTTTACAAAGAGGATTGATCTAAGTTATAAATCATTTTCTATAATGACACGTATTACTAATATAATTCTAATTAATACATGGAGTCCTAAAAAGTGCAAGGTTTTTGTTCTAAATTATTTTTGTTGAAATTCATTTAATCTTTGTAACAATCTTATGAGATATATAAAATTAAGTAAATTGTTCAGAGTAACACAGATAATATGGGATCCAAATGAGCTTCAATACGTTTGTCTCCAGTATTTGTACTCAACCATACAACTACTTTTCACAGCTATTTGTAAGGCCTCCTCACAGCCATTTTGCTTTTTTTTTTTTTTTTGGCATTTCTTTTTATTGGGGATAGTCTTGCTCCCTGTCTCCTGTACAGTGTCATGAACCTTCATCCATAGTTCATCAGGCACTCTATCAGATCTAGTCCCTTAAATCTATTTCTCACTTCCACTGTATAGTCATATGGGATTTGATTTAGGTCATACCTGAATGGTCTAGTGGTTTTCCCCACTTTCTTTAATTTAAGTATGAATTTAGCAGTAAGGAGTTCATAATCTGAGCCACAGTCCACTCCCAGTCTTGTTTTTGCTGACTGTATAGAGTTTCTCCATCTTTGGCTGCAAAGAATATAATCAATCTGATTTTGGTGTTGACCATCTGGTGATGTCCATGTGTAGAGTCTTCTCTTGTGTTGTTGGAAGAGGGTGTTTGCTATGACCAGTGCGTTCTCTTGGCAAAACTCTATTAGCCTTTGCCCTGCTTCATTCCATATTCAAAGTCTAAATTTGCCTGTTACTCCAGGTGTTTCTTGACTTCCTACTTTTGCATTCCAGTCTCCTGTAATGAAAAGGACATCTTTTTTGGGTGTTAGTTCTAGCAGTTCTTGTAGGTTCATAGAACCGTTCAACTTCAGCTTCTTCAGCATTACTGGTTGGGGCATAGACTTAGATTACTGTGGTATTGAATGGTTTGCCTTGGAAATGAACAGAGACCATTCTGTTGTTTTTGAGATTGCATCCAAGTACTGCATTTAGGACTCTTGTTGACTATGATGGCTACTCCATTTCTTCTAAGGGATTCCTGCCCACAGTAGTAGATATAATTGTCATCTGAGTTAAATTCACCCATTCCAGTCCATCTTAATTCTCTGATTCCTAGAATGTCGACGTTCACTCTTGCCATCTCCTGTTTGACCACTTCCAATTTGCCTTGATTCATGGACCTAACATTCCAGGTACCTATGCAATATAGCTCTTTACAGCATCAGACCTTGCTTCTATCACCAGTCCCATCCACAACTGGGTGTTGTTTTTGCTTTGGCTCCATCCCTTCATTTTTTCTGGAGTTATTTCTCCACTGATCTCCAGTAGCATATTTGGCACCTAGTGACCTGGGGAGTTCATCTCTCAATGTCCTATCTTTTTGCCTTTTCATACTGTTCATGGGGTTCTCAAGGCAAGAATACTGAATGCCATTCCCTTCTCCAGTGGACCACATTCTGTCAGACCTCTCTACCATGATCCGCCCATCTTGGGTGGCCCCACATGGCATGGCTTAGTTTCATTAAGTTAGACAAGGCTGTAGTCCATGTGTTCAGACTGGCTAGTTGTCTGTGATTGTGGTTTCAGTCTGTCTGCCCTCTGATGCCCTCTCTCAGTGCTTACCATCTTATTTGGGTTTCTTTTACCTTGGACATGAGGTATCTCTTCACAGCTGTTCCAGCAAAGCACAGCCGCCGCTCCTTAACTTGGATCTGGGGTAGCTCCTCTTGGCCACACTCATGCTTCGTCGCAGCCACAGCACTCATTTGCTGTCGCAGCCACAGTGCTCGTGTGCTGTCATCACAGCTGCAAATAGCTGTGAAAAGAAGAGAAGCGAAAAGCAAAGGGGAAAAGGAAAGATAACCTATTTGAATGCAAAGTTTCAAAGAATAGCAAGGAGAGATAAGAAAGTCTTCCTCAGCAATCAATGCAAAGAAATAGAGGAAAACAGTAGAATGGGAGAGACTAGAGATCTCTTCAAGAAAATTAGAGATACCAAAGGAACATTTCATGCAAAGATGGGCTAAATAAAGGAAAGAAATGGTATGGACCTAACAGAAGCAGAAGATATTAATAAGAGGTGGCAAGAATACACAGAAGAACTGTACAAAAAGGATCTTCATGACCCAGATAATCACGAGGGTGTGATCACTCCTGCTCACCTACAGCCGGACATCCTGGAATGTGAAGTCAAGTGGTCCTCAGGAAACATCACTGTAAACAAAGCTAGTGGAGGTGATGGAATTCCAGTTGAGCTATTTCAAATTCTAAAAGATGATTCTGTGAAAGTGCTGCACTCAATATGTCAGCAAATTTGGAAAACTCAGCAGTGGCCACAGGACTGGAAAAGGTCAGTTTTCATTCCAATCCCAAAGAAAGGCAATGCCAAAGAATGCTCAAACTAGGGCACAATTGCACTCATCTCACACGCTAGTAAAGTAATGCTCAAAATTCTCCAAGCCAGGCTTCAGCAATATGTGAACTGTGAACTTCCAGATGTTCAAGCTGGTTTTAGAAAAGGCAGAGGAACCAGAGATCAAACTGCCAATATCCGCTGGATCATGGGAAAAGCGAGAGAGTTCCAGAAAAACATCTATTTCTGTTTTATTGACTATGCCAAAGCCTTTGACTGTGTGGATCACAATAGACTGTGGAAAATTCTGAAAAAGATGGGAATACCAGACCACCTGACCTGCCTCTTGAGAAACCTATATGCAGGTCAGGAAGCAACAGTTAGAACTGGACATGGAACAACAGACTGGTTCCAAATCGGGAAAGGAGTACATCAAGGCTGTAGATTGTCACCCTGCTTATTAAACTTATATGCAGAGTACATCATGAGAAACGCTGGGCTGCAGAAAGCACAAGCTGGAATCAAGATTGCCAGCAGAAATATCAATAACCTCAGATATGCAGATGACACCACCCTTATGGCAGAAAGTGAAGAACTAAAGAGCTTCTTGAAAGTGAAAGAGGAGAGTGAAAAAGTTGGCTTAAACCTCAACATTCAGAAATCTAAGATCACGGCATCCAGTCCCATCACTTCATGGGAAATAGATGGGGAAACAGTGGAAACAGTGGCTGACTTTATTTTTCTGGGCTCCAAAATCACTGTGGATTGTGATTGCAGCCATGAAATTAAAAGAGGCTTGCTCCTTGGAAGGAAAGTTATGATCAACCTAGACAGCATATTGAAAAGCAGAGACAGTACTTCGCCAACAAAGGCCTGTCTAGTCAAGGCTATGGTTTTTCCAGTGGTCATGTATGGATGTGAGAGTTGGATTATAAAGAAAGCTGAGCACTGAAGAATTGATATTTTTGAACTGTGGTTTTAGAGAAGACTCTTGAGAATCTCTTGGACTGCAAGGAGATCCAACCAGTCCATCCTAAAGGAGATCAGTCCTGGGTGTTCATTGGAGGGACTGATGTTGAAGCTGAAACTCCAATACTTTGGCCACCTGATGCGAAGAGCTGACTCATTTGAAAAGACCCTGATGCTGGGAAAGATTGAGGGCAGGAGGACAAGGGGATGACAGAGGATGAGATCGTTCGATGGCATCACTGACTCAATGGACTTGGGTTCGAGATCGTTCGATGGCATCACTGACTCAATGGACTTGGGTTCGGGTGGACTCCAGGAGCTGGTGATGGACAGGGATGCCTGGCGTACTGCAGTTCATGGGATCACAAAGAGTCGGACACAACTGAGTGACTGAAGTGAACTGAACTGATACAAATACTGCCTAATTGGCATCACTATTAACATTGCAACTTTCATCACCATTATCATCCTCAAATAATCATGAATTGTTTTAACTTAAAAAAATGAGATTTGATTTATTTTCAGAACTTGCCATAAGATGTATGTGTATGACCCAGGAAAAATGATAAAGATTGACTTCGAAAAGAAACCCCAGATTCCTCTCTGCTTATTTTATGTGTCTACCATTCAATCACACCCCCCCACCCCAACAAGGAAAGTAATGTTTAATATCTGAGCCATAATTTTTTTTAGAAAATTGTACAAAGTGTATAATTTTTATTTCTATTACCTTCTTGGATTTTTTTAATTGAAATATATTTGATTTACCATATTATTTAAGTTTCAGTCGTACAGCATAGTGATTCACAATTTTTTAAAGGTTATATATTTCTTCCACATAATGACATCAGAAATTATTTCTTCTAGAATTTCTAGCTCCAAAATTCCTAGCATAGGCAGAGTAGAGTTTTTATAATTTATATACTAGAAAATATTTTTGGAACTTCTCTCATATAGTTTTTTTAACCTATTGTTTCCTTGATACAAGGGAGATAAGATATAATATAAATTTTGTTAGCCTCATTTTAGTGCTTATAGACTAAGTTAGACATAGACCTATACCATATTTAAGGGGATGCCCGACAGAGACTAATCTACTCACCAAGGAAACTGGGCTAGAGACCTTAAAGCAGTATTCCATACAGTTATTAGAGCTTTTTTTTTTTTTTCCCTTTCTGTACAGTCTTGAGAGATGAAGTGAGGTTCCAGAGAGAGAAAAATATTTCTGAATTGAGAGAATGTAATAAAATCCAAGTCTCCAAAAATATCCATAAGTACAACAAAAGACTCATAATATCTGTGTCCCTTTCCACTAAATAAATTATTTTAGGGGCATGATTGAATAATATAGCATAGTATGTTTTAAAATGGAAAATAATTTTTTTGGAAAATAAAATGGTAGTGATTGGTTCAGAGTCAGATTATGGTCATCAGTCAACTTAAATTATGACCTTTCTGATTTGTAAAGGAAGTTCTTTATTTCAACATCAAATAATAATTATAATGGTAATCCACAATGCCTTGAGAGTTTAGTTTTAAATAGCTGTGATGTGCTGTACTTGGTCATGTCCGACTCTTTGTGACCCCATGGACTGTAGCCCACCAAGCTCCTCTGTCCATGGGGATTCTCCAGGCAAGAATACTGGAGTGGGTTGTCATGCCCTCCTCCAGGGAATCTTCCCAACCCAGGGATAGAACCCAGGGCTCCAGCATTACAGGCAGTTTCTTTACCATCTGAGCCACAGGAAGCCCAAGAATACTGGAGTGGGCAGTCTATCTCTTCTTCAGAGGATCTTCCAAACCCAGGAATCAAACCAAGGTCTCCTGCATTGCAGGCAGATTCTTTACCAGCTGAGCTGCCAGGGAAGCCCTTTAAGTCTGTATATAGATACACAAAGATGGTTTAGAGAAACTGCTAGATGTGAAAATGCAGTAAACACTCCCTTAGTCTCACCCCAGGCAGAGAGATGAAGACATCCTTTAACCACACACCTAACTTTGAAACCCACTGGTGGACCAAGGGAAATGACAAGGAACAGGGAATGCAAACCTCTTGAAAGAGCCTGGGGCTCCTCTCCACTTTATTTCCCCCTCTGTGCTTCATCAGCAATGAGAAATGCTCTTTTCTTCAGCTGTTGTTCAGTCACTAAGTCATGTCTGACTCTTTGCTACCCCATGGACTGCAGCATGCGAGACTTCCCTATCCTTCACCATATACTGGAATTTTCTCAGACTCATATCCCTTGAGTGACGCCATCCAACCATCTCATTCTCTATCGTCTCCTCCTCCTCCTGCCTTCAGTCTTTCCCAGCATCAGGATCTTTTCCAGTGAGTTGGCTCTTCTCATCAGATGGCCACAGTATTGGAGCTTCAGCTTCAGCATCAGTCTTTTCAATGAATATTCAAGATTGATTTCCTTTAGGATTGACTGCTTTGATCTCCTTGCAGTTAAAGGGACTCTCAAGAGTCTTCTTCAACACCACAGTTTGAAAGCATCAGGTGTCTCTGCTTTTTAATATGCTGTCTAGCTTTTTCATAGCTTTTCTTCCAAGAAGCAAGCATCCATCTTTTATTTTCATGGCTGCAGTCATTGTCCTCAGAGATTTTAGAGTCCAAGAAAAGAAAGTCTGTCATTGCTTCCATTTTTCCCTTCTATTTGCCATGATCTTAGTTTTTTGAATGCTGAGTTTTAAGCCAGCTTTTGCAGTCTCCTCTTTCACCCTCATCAAGAAGCTCTTTAGCTCCTCTTCATTTTCTGCCATTAGAGCGGTATCATCTGCATATCTGAGACTGTTGATATTTCTTCTGGAAATCTTGGTTTTAGCTTGTGTTTCATCCAGCCTGGCACTTCACATGATGTACTCTGCAAATAAGTTAAATAAGCATGGTAACAATATACAGCCTTGATATACTCCTTTCCCAATTTTAAACCAATCCATTGTTCTGACTGTTGCTTCTTGACCTGCATACAGGTTTTTCAGAAGGCATGTAAGGTGGTCTGGTATTCCCATCTCTTTAAGAATGTTCCACATTTTTTTGTGATCCACACAATCAAAGGCTAGTCAATGAAGTAGAAGTAAATGTTTGTTTTGTTTTGTTTTGTTTTCTGGAATTCTCTTGCTTTTTCTATGATCCAACAGATGTTGGCAATTTGATCTCTAGTTCCTCTGTCTTTTCTAACTATAGCTTGTACATCTGAAGTTCTTGGTTGACGTACTGCTGAAGCATATCTTGAAGGATTTTGTATGGTAGTTTGAACATTCTTTGGCATTGCCCTTCTTTGGGACTGGAATGCAAACTGACCTTTTCCAGTCCTGAGGCCACTTCTGAGTTTTATAAATTTGCTGGCATATTGAGTATAGCACTTTACCAGCATCATCTTTTAGAACTTGAAATAGCTCAGCTAGACTCTTGTTTGCAGGGAATAAGGAAAAATGAATTTTTAGGCTTCATCTCCTCTTATGAAGATGGTGCCACAAGAAAGAATAGCATATGACCACAACCTCAGCTTCCATCCTGAGAAGATCTACAATAAGCCCTGCTATTTGCTCGTATGTAGAAATTCCCTTTCATCTCTTTTTTTTAAACAAGATTTTCTTTTAATTCAGCTATTTTTTTGCTATAGAAAATACTTGGATTCCAGCCAAATTGAAAAGAGAAAATAAATTCTTATGCTCTTTATTTGGGGCCTGTTAGGTCTGCCTCTAAGAAAATCAAATACTGAATATGATGCAGCTAAGCTGGTGAGGTGCTATTTTGAAGTCTGTGGAAAAATTTTCTGAGTAATAAAGGTCATATTTTTGTATTGCCTTGTCATGTGTACTTATCTCTTCCTCCAGGGCCAGGGCTGGGTTGTTTACATACAGAGAAAAAGAGAGAAAAGACAAGAACAGGAGTTATAGTAGGATAAGATCCTTGATCTCTGTGCTTCATATAGTCTCATACAAAGTGAGCTTGACTAGAACTGCATACAGAACTGGAAAAAAAAAATCTACATTGCATGAGCTGGTATGGAATTAATGTCTTTGTGAGCCTAGGAACAGGAGAACGCTCCTTTTCTCCTAGGAACAGGACAACTTTCAGAAAGCAGAGTGTGGTGAAAAGAGAGCCATAGATGGGGCCCTGGGCATGATTCACCATCAGTCTCACCTCCTGGGTACTGCACAGAGGTCCTGCCTAATCTCTTCAAGGCCGTCTCCACTACTGCTCTGCTAGGAAGAGACAGCTGTGTAGCACAATTACACTTCAGTTAGATGAGACATGCTCTCCTCCCAGAAGCTGTTTTACAAATAAACAGGATCAAGGGTTCAGAGGGTCTGTCTTCCTAGTAATAGAAGTTTCTACAAGGACATTTCCCCAACAGGAGACTATCTAATATTTCATTATAAACTGAATATATTTTCTACTTATGCTGATGCAATGTGGGCTCAGGATTCATTATTGTTGTGTTTAATTTTTCAGTAAGAAAGGATCTATTTGGAGGTGGTTGTCCACTTAAACACAGGCATTCAGATGTCCTCCAGACAGCTGAGTCAACTATGTGCTCCTAAAACCTTTCAGGTTTCATAGAAACAGCAAACAGCTTATAGAGTCAGCAATTATTTTGTGAATTATCGTCTCCCTGACCTCAAGCAGTTAATTAGAAGTCACTGCCAAAGGATTGCCCGCTGCAGGAAAAGTGGAGGAGTGCTAAACAGGTAGTAACTCTATATAAATGTCAGAAAATAAGGTTTGAGTCCATGGATTTCTTATTCTAGAATTGGGTATATGTGGTTTGTGTTCATATTTATAATATAAAATATTTTCCTTTTTCTCATCTATTTCCCATGGAAAACATGCTTATCAAATATAGGTAATAAAATAGAAGTAAATTATCCATTAAATTATTAATTTAATTAATATGTTTGTTTTGAACATAAATAACTCATGAATCAAGTGAATTATCTAAATATTTCATAGTTCACTGAATTTTAAAAGCCTCCAACATCTTCAAGTGGAAAGTATGACTGCCAGCCAAAACTTTCTATAAATTTCTGGAGTCATGTATCGATCACCCAAATCACTGATGTGTAGTAGACTCTATTAACAATTTAGATGACAAACAAATCTCAACTAATAGAAATGCCCAAGAAAAAAAGAAGTGTTTATTAAAAATTTTGATCTTTCAGCATTTACTGTCAGTCACATTGCTCAGGAGAATTTCTCCCTAAAGTGATTCTCAGCTTCCATTCCTTCTAGCAGAGATATTTAGTCACTGTCCTTTGCTCAATGTCAAGTCTAATAAAATTGTGGTGATTTGGGGGGAAATGAAATTAATTCTGGTGGCAAGCTATATTTCTTACAAGTTTTGCCTTTTTGCTCATACCAAACATAATAGCTCATTCATTTATTCATCCAGTCTACAATAATTATTGAAATCTACAATGTGGTGAGCATGGTGTTAGTTTTGAGGGCTTGGGGATTACATGATTTACTCATACAGTTTGTGTGAGAAACCTACCCACAGAGAGAGGGAAGGGTGATGTCAAAGTCTCCTGGGATGTGTTTACTAACTGCTGCTGCTGCTAAGTCGCCTCAGTCTGACACTGTGCGACCCCATAGACGGCAGCCCACCAGGCTTCCCGTTCCTGGGATTCTCCAGGCAAGAACACTGGAGTGGGCTGCCATTTCCTTCTCCAATGCATGAAAGTGAAAAGTGAAAGAGAAGCCGCTCAGTCGTGTCAGACTCTAGCGACCCCATGGCCTGCAGCCTACCAGGCTCCTCCATCCGTGGGATTTTCTAGGCAAAAGTACTGGAGTGGGGTGCCATTGTCTTCTCCGTGTTTACTAACTACATATCCCTTTTCAAACACCCTCTTACAAAGCTTCACCATGTTTGAATGGTTGCAGTGTGAAGGAGAAGTGTTACTGGTGGAAATGTGGTCAGTGTCCATTAAACTGTGCCAAGGCTACGTATGTGACTAAGGCAAATATCCCATATTATTAACTGGGAGAGGCAAATTTCCAGGGTGACAGTCTGTGTGTTTACATGAAAGACAGATTTTAGGCAGCAATGGCTTAGAGTCAAGTTTAATTATTAGTTTTTACAATCAAACCTGTCCAATGTCTCTGAGTTAAATTCTTTTGTAAATATTAAACAGATTAGAATTGATAGAGTGCTAAGTGACTTTTTATGTATTTGATATGAAATTGTGTGGGAAAAAATCTATTGTATATATTAATGCAAAATTTGAGAGTCAGCAATTTTATAAACAAAATTTGACTAAATATAGAAGAGACAAATAAATAAACCTGAAACTCAAAGACATTCTTGTTAAACAATTATCTTCAAATATTGGAAATACTGCTCATGTCAATTACTCAGGTAGATATAGAGATTAATGGCTACATTTAATAGGAAATACCATTCAACATTTGGAAACTCAATAACTGCAAGAATATTTTTACAAGTATTGTACAAAAAAAACAGATTTTGTTTAGTGGAAAAAAGATTTTTATGACATAACTTAGGTATAAACTGGACAATTGGTTAATTTTAAACTCATTCTAACAAGTTTTCATTATAATTTCTTAAAGAACCCTTTTAACATTTAGTTTACACAAAAATATTATAAACAGGTTCAGAATTTATAATTTATTTAGATAGCAAAGAGATGGGAATATCAGACCACCTGACCTGCCTCCTGAGTAACCTGTATGCAGGTCAAGAAGCAACAGCTAGAACTGGACATGGAACAACAGACTGGTTCCAAATCGGGAAGGAGTACGCCAAGTTTGTACATTGTCACCTTGCTTATTTAACTTATATGCAGAGTACATCATGCAGGGCTGGATAAAGCACAAGCTGGAATGAAGATTGCCGAGAGAAATATCAATAACCTCAGATATGCAGATGACACCACCCTTATGGCAGGAAGCAAAGAACTACAGAGCCTCAGGTGAAAGTGAAAGAGGAGAGTGAAAAAGTTGTTATAAAACTTAACATTCAGGAAACTAAGATCATGGCATCTGGTCCCATCACTTCATGGCAAATAGATGGGGAAACAATGGAAACAGTGGCAGGCTTCATTTTGGGGGTGCTCCAAAATCACTGCAGATGGTGACTGCAGCCATGAAATTAAAAGGCGTTTGCTCCTTGGAAGAAAAGCTATGATCAACCTAGACAGCATATTAAAAAGCAGAAACATTAGTTTGCCAACAAATGTCCATTTAGTCAAAGCCACGATTTTTCCAGTAGTCATGTATGGATATGAGAGTTGGACTGTGAAGAAAGCTGAGCCCTGAAGATTTGATGCTTTTTAACTGTGGTGTTGGAGAAGACTCTTGAGAGTCCCTTAGACTGCAAGGAGATCAAACCAGTCAATCCTAAAGGAAACCAGTCCTGAATATTCATTGGAAAGAACTGATGCTGAAGCTGAAACTCCAATACTTTGGCCACCTGATGCAAAGAACTGACTCCTTGGAAAAGATACTGATGCTGGGAAAGATTGAAGGAGAAGGGAACGACAGAGGATGAGATAGTTGGATGGCATCACGACTCGATGGACTTGAGTTTGAGCAAGCTCCGGGAGTTGGTGATGGACAGGGAAGCCTGGTGTGCTACAGTCCATGGGGTCACAGAGAGTCAGACACAACTGAGTGACTGAACTGAACTGAACACTTATTTTAACAGTTTGAACAAATACAATTTATCTCAGAGAAAAAGCCTTTACTCACAAGTCTGCTATTTAGGGAATTGGTCAATATTTATTATACAGCAGTAAAACACAAACACATATACATACTTACATAAAGACATACAGATATATATTATGGATTTTTTCTCTATTAAGAAAACAAGAGCTTTTAATTTTATGCCTCCTAAACAATTGTCTCTATAATCTATAGTCACTATAAACAGGTTATGTGTGAGTGTGCATGCACATGTCCCAGGGGTTCTTATCCAACCAAGACTGGAAATTGAGTGCTAATGTAACACAGGAAGAAATTTCTATCTCCATTTTATGCACTGATCCCTTATTTGTTCAGAACTTAGCCCATTAGTATGCAATTGATGAGACATAGGCAAGGACACATCTCCCAGTGTCTCAAGTATTTTTTGGTATCAAACACAATCCAGCTCCACATCCTTGTTGCTTAGCCCAGAGTGAAACCCAGAGAAGTCATTCCATGTGGGTGTGTTCAGTGAATAAATGAGTCACCACACAAAATATGAGAAATGTTCACAGTTACACAGTATGCAGTCTTCCTATTCTCATGCCTTATTCTCTGACTGTTCAATTTTGTAGTTGAGATTAGGAAGTATTTAAAAAAAAAAAAACAAAAACAAAAATACTGAAGTCAATGCAGTTTCTAATAGTCAGGTGAATTAATAGATATAAAGTATTAGGATGTTGTTGCTGTTCAGTTACTCATCATGCCCAACTGTTTGCAACCCCACAGACTGCAGTATGCTAAGCTTCCCTATCCTTCGCCATCTCCCAGAACTTGCTCAAACTCATGTCCATCGAATTGGTGATGCCATCCAACCATCTCATCCTCTGTCGGCCCCTTCTCCTCCTGCCTTCAATCTTTCCCAGCATCAGGGTCTTTTCCAACGAGACAATTCTTCCCATCAGGTGTCCAAAGTATTGGAGCTTCAGCTTCAGCACCAGCATCAGTCCTTCCAATAAATATTCAGGACTGATTTCCTTTAGGATTTACTGGTTGGATCTCCTTGCAGTCCAAGGGACTCTCAAGAGTCTTCTCCAACACCACAGTTCAAAAGCATCAATTCTTCAGCACTCAGCCTTCCTTATGGTCCAACTCTCATATCCATACATGACTACTGAAAAAACTATACCTTTAACTATACAGACCTTTGTTGGCAAAGTAATGTTTCTGCTTTTTAATATGCTGTCTAGGTTCATCATAGCTTTTCTTCCAAAGAGCAGGCATCTTTTAATTTCATGGCTGCAGTCACCATCAGCAGTATTTTTGGAGTCCAAGAAAATAAAATCTGTCACTGTTTCCATTGTCTCCCCATCTATTTGCCATAATGGGAAATTTGCCATGATCTTAGTGATGGGATCATTTGCCATGATCTTAGTTTTCTGAATGTTGTAAAAAATAAAAAAAACACATTAGGATATAAATATTTTTCTTTAAAGATGATCTTCATTGTAAGCACAGGAATCTCAGGGCCATGGGTTAATCTTTTCCTTGTTTTGTTTTTCCTTTCATTTTGCTCAGAACTGTGTATGGAGTTGCCAAAAAAGGTCTGTATAGTCTAAGCTATGGTTTTTCCAGTAGTCATGTATGGATGTGAGACTTGGAATATAAAGAAAGCTGAGTGCTGCAGAATTGATGCTTTTGAACTGTGGTGTTGGAGAGTTCTTGGACAGCAAGGAGATAAAACCAGTCAATCCTAAAGGAAATCAGTCTAGAATGTTCGTTGGAAGGACTGAGGCTGAAGCTGAAACTCCAGTACTTTGGCAACCTGATGTGAAGAGCTGACTCATTGGAAAAGACCCTGATGCTGAGAAAGATGGAATGCGGGAAGATAAGGGGATGACAGAGGATGAGATGATTGGATGGCATCACCGACTCGATGGACACAAGTTTGAGCAAGCTCCAGAATTTGGTAATGGACAGGGAAGCCTGGTGTGCTAGAGTCCATGGGGTAGTAAAGAGTTGCACACGACTTAGCAACTGAACCGAACTGTGTACAGCATTAACTTATATCCATACAAAGAAGGATGATTCTCCAGGACAACTGGGAAAATGATTCTCTGGATTGAGAGGGGAGCACAGGGTAGCTTTTCCAGCTTCATGTCTCTAAGACTTCCTCTTATGTGAACAGCTCAGAGTAGCATCTCTCTTTGAGGCCATTTCTGTGACTCAGAGCTAAGTCTGTTTCCAGAAGACATTTGACTCCCTCCCTCTGTTTCAGCCCCAGAATTCAACAGACCTTTTTTCCCAGGGGAACTCAGCTTTGAAGGCTTGTGTAGCTGTAGAAGTACTTTCTTGTTTATGCTTTCTTTATAGCCTTTCTACCCGTTATCACAACCTTCTTTGTCCCTTACTCAATGATCTTTCTGTGGGTATGTGGTTCCCTTCATGCTAAGGTAATATCGTTTTGGAAAGACTTATTTGCTGAACATTTCTGAGATTCTTAAATGCTGTAGACCACTGTGCTACAGGAGCTCCAGTAACTTTCACAGTGGGGAGGGAACAAGTTGATAGGCTCTATAATAGATACTACTCTGCTTTGTAAATTAAACACGCAAATAAGCTTTTCTCCAGAACAGGTTGGCATCAGGTCCCACCAGGGCCTTTTTTGACCTTGTCCAAAATGGGGAGCTTTGATTCCCATCTAGGGGGGTTTGGCTCCAATTTGGGGTGTTCTTCCTGTGAAGGGAAACTGTTTATAAGGCACTTCAGAGAAAGGTCACTGGAACCGGGAAGTCATGCTAATGTGACTTTCCAGCTGGTTAGGTTTTGGTTTATTTTGGCTTCCCAGGTAGCGTCAAGTGGTTAAGAACGAGCATGCCAGTGCAGGAGACATGATGAGATGCAGATTCAATCCCCGGGTTGGGAAGATCTCCTGAAGGAGGAAACGGCAACCGGCTCCAGTATTCTTGCCTGGAGAATCCCACAGACAGAGAAGCCCGGTGGGCGAGAGTCCATGGGGTCACAGAGTCAGACATGACTAGAGCGACACAGCATGCACTGCAGTATTGCTTGATCCTGTCACGTGTACAAGTACCTGGACCTTGGCAGGACTATCCCCAGTTTTACTAGTCAATGTCAAAGCCATCTGCCAAGGTTTCAGTGTTGTCCTAGCCTATTGTGGTGTGTTTGTGGTTTTACAGGGGTTTTCATTCCATACTGGAGTAGGGTTTGTTAGTCACCTTCACTGCACTGACCCTCACCACACATTTTCCAATCTTGTGGTTTGGCTGCTGCTGCTGCTGCTAAGTCACTTCAGTCGTGTCCGACTCTGTGCGACCCCATAGACGGCAGCCCACCAGGCTCCCCCGTTCCTGGGTTTCTCCAGGGAAGAACACCAGAGACCTTATTCAAGGATACTTGAGATTTCCCTGACACCTAACATTGTTGAAGATATTAACTCGGATTTTACTCTGTTTTGTTGTTTTCTAATGTCTGTTTGATTTGACAGCCAGGTGATGTTTGGGAGAGATCAAATTCTATATTGCTTCTATGTTTTAGGGGATTATCATGTCACTCATCCTCTCTGGTTTTATTTTAGAAAAAGTATTTCATGACCCTATGAGAAAAAAACATGGAAAATAATGCTTATTTAAATATATATACACATATGTACTAGCACCAGGTGGCGCTAGAGGTAAAGAAGTTGCCAATGCAGGAGGTGTAAGAGACACTGGTTTGATCCCTGGGTTGGGAAGATCCCCTGGTGGAGGAAATGACAACTGCTTCAGTACTCCTGCTTTGAGAATCCCATGGACAAAGGAGCCTGGTGGACCACAGTCCACAGGGGTGCAAAGAGTTGAACATGGAGATCCAACCAGTCCATCCTAAAGGAAATCAGTCCTGGGTGTTCATTGGAAGGACTGAGGCTGAAGCTGAAACTCAAGTACTTTGGCCACCTGATGCGAAGAGCTGACTCATTGGAAAAGACCCTGATGCTGGGAAAGATTGAGGGCAGGGGAGAAGGGGACGAGAGAGGATGAGATGGTTGGATGACATCATGACTCGATGGACATGGGTTTGGGTGGACTCCAGGAGTTGGTGATGGACAGGGAGTCCTGGGATGCTGCGGTTCATGGGGTCACAAAGAGTTGGACATGACTGAGCTACTGAACTGAACTGACTGAAAGCAACTTAACACACACCCACACACACACACATATATACATATATATGTGTGTGTGTGTGTATGTATGAATGTATAATGTTTTTCACTACCATCTGCATCTCAAATCATCTGTAAGGATTGAACTATGCTGTAGTCTGTCCACCACCCAGTGAAGAAATCCTCACACTAATCTACTTACCTCTGCTGAGAGTCTGCAAGCTGCTGTGACTTTGTACGTGCTTTGCATAAATTTGCACAGAATTCTCTACCTTCGTGATTGTTACTCTCCAGGAATTATGCTCTGAATTTCCTAATATTCTTCGGCTACCTCTCCTCTGCTCTTGTTGTTGTTTAGTTGCTAAGTCATGTCCAACTCTGCAATCCCATGGACTGTAGCCCGCCAGGCTCCTCTGTCCATGGGATTTCCTAGGCAAGAATACAGGAGTAATTTGCCATTTCCTTCTCCAGGGGAACTTCCTGACCCAGGGAACAAATTTGCGTCTCCTGCATTGGCAGTCCTTGGCATGTAGATTCTTTATCTCTGAGCCACAAGGAAATCCCCCTGTTGCTCTAGCAACATTACAGATGTCTCTGAGCTTGGGTGATGAGTATAGGCCATGAAAATCCATATTGCAGCAGATGGTGAGAGCAACTATTTATGCTCTTGAAGTAGATTCACCCTACCATCAGTCACTAATATCTATTTCCCTTCCATTCAGAGTTCTAACTAGCTCCCTAGAAGAGAGTTGATCCTTCCATCAGCAATGCCCAACAGATGGCAACATATGATTTTTTTTTCCCACAAAACTTTTCTCCTGCTTTTAAATTTTGGAATTTCTGGTCTTACATGGTTTATATTGCAGTGTCACTGTGACAATCATATATGTTCCATTTTATCAGTCTCATGAATACTCTTACTTATTTCAGAAGTGTAAAATTGGTCACAGTTATTGTGTATCTTTAATTTTTAAAGCTAAAAGATGCTCAAAACCATTATTGCTATAAAAAGCATTGGATGATACTTATGATCTTAAGTAACATAATCCCCAGTTATAATGTTTCATATGAATGTGTTAGGCTTTGTGTTTTTGAGATTTACTTTAAAAATTAGTTGATATTAGCATACTTGGATAAATAGAAGTGTCTAGTTTAAGACCCTCTTCCTTACTGTGAGAGAAGTCATTTTGGCAACCTGTAATTTGGTTAATTACAAAGTATCTTGATATTTTAAGTTATGAATTATAGCCAGGCTATACTCTATAGCTAGTAACAGGTACCCAACCAGAGGCCCATGTATAGAAAGAAATGACACAGTTCAACTGACTAGCCTGAAAACCCAAGCATCAGCAATAACAACAAACTCTTAGGGTATCTGGGTTTTTAGAAGGTCTATCTCTGATCAGTGCTTAGATTTCAGTATCTTATGTAGCCTCTTACGAATCTCCTTAGTCTTAATGGAATAGATAATTGGATTGAGCATTGGAGGCACAAAGAGATATACTAGGGACATGAACTTGTGCACATACTCAGGGGCATGCTTCCCAAATCGATGCGCCATGGACACACTAACCATGGGCACGTAGAAAATGAGCACAGCACACATGTGTGACACACATGTGTTGAGTGTCTTAAGTCTCTCTTTCTGGGAGGCGATGGCCAGCACAGAGTGTAATATGAGCACATAGGAAAGGAGGATGAGCATTGAGTCTACACCAAAGGCAGAGACGACAATGAACAAGCCATACATGCTGTTGATGGTGGTATCTCCACAGGGCAGGCGGATCAGGTCTGGGTGCAAGCAGTAGGAGTGGGTCAGTATGTTGTCTTTACAGAAAGGCAATCTCTTCAGAAGGAAAGGCAGTGGGAAGACCATGCAGAAGCTGCGGATGATGATGGATATGCCGGTGTGAGCCACACGGGTATCAGTGAGCACTGTAGAATAATGCAAGGGGTTACAGATGGCCACATAGCGGTCAAAACTCATGGCCAGCAAGATTCCAGACTCTGTCCAGGAGAAAAAGTGAATGAAGAACATCTGAATCAGGCAGGCATCAAAGGCAGTCTCTGGTGCGTGAAAGCACAAGGTAGCCAGTATAGTGGGCAAGGTAGAAAAAGACACACCCAGGTCATTGACAGACAGCAGAGATAGGAAGTAGTACATTGGCTGGTGCAAGCTCTGCTCCTCCTTTATGATGAAGAGAATGAGGCTGTTGCCCAGAATGGAGACAGCATACAGCAGCAAGAGGAGGGCTGCTAACCAATGCTCCAGTCCCTCCATCTCTGAGAAGCCTGTTAAGGTGAAGCTGGTCACGCTCAAGATGTTAGTTTCAAAACTTCCCATGGAGTCCCTGAGTATCTTTTGGAAAAACACAATCAGAGTAAAGTGAGGTCAGACAATGGAAAGAATGGTCACTGTCCAGAATGGAAGGGACAAGGCTACTTAGATTGAACACCAAAGATCATGAAAAATTAGAAGGAAGCAAGCTAGGTATCATTGCTCACATCTCAGGCCTTCTGCCATCTGATCATTTCTATAGTTGGGTCATGGGCTCCAATTCCTTCCCCACAAAAATCCTTTGAGTCTATTTTGAACACTGTATCATATTCTTCCTGTTTCTGTATTCTTTGCAGAAATATTAAAATCTTTCTCCAGTAGCAGAAAATGATTTAGCCCTTTCTCTCCAAGTTCTAGCCACTACCTTCTTCAAGAAGTGAAGTACAGTATACCCTCCCCAGGGCCTTATCTTAGTGCTCTCCACTTACTCATGAATCTCCGTGTATGCAGGGCTAACATTTTCATCTGTACTCTGAGCTGTGTCTTTTCTCCTGCCTACACTGCAGGATCTCACTCCAGCTCTCCATCCTATCTTTGTCGCTTGAGCTCCTCTCTTATTCACCAAGGATCCAGAGCCTCATGCTCATCCATTCCTGATTGCTCTGGATTTTTCTATCTTGCACATTTATGTGTTTTCCTCTGTTTAGATTAAGGATTCTCAAACTGTGCATATGCTAGATTCACCCAAGGAGCTTTTAAAAAAACTCCTTTGTCTGGACCCCAATAATACCAATTCAATCCAAATCTCTAGCAGTTGGATTCAAGAATCAATACATTAAAAAAAAAAAAAAAACTACCCAGGAAATTCCAATGCAAAGTAAAGTTCGAGAATCAGAGGTTTAGATTATTTCCCATCCAAAACCAACTTCTTTCTTATTGAGGATCAGTTTCAGGATATACAGTCAAAGAAAATAAATAACAACAACAAAAATTGCTTTATTGCCCCCACATATTCTGCCAGTAATCACTGACTTATCTGCTCTTTCACACTATGTTCAAAATTATTTTCTACTCATAATGTCTTTCTTACCTCTTCTCTGTATGTCAGTTATCCCAAATTCATGTCTCTAGCTCAGATGTCTCTTCTAGCTATTGAGTCAAGCATCCAACTCCCTACTGGAGTATCAACTGTAATGGCTCATCAGCACAACATAAATATATGCCAATTTGAACTTCTGTTAATCACCATACTTGGTCCTTTGCAATATTTTCCTCATATAAAAGTCCATCTGCATTTATCCATGCACTAAAGCCAGAAAAACCTAGGAAGAATTTTTCACCCTCTCCCATTTCCAGGTTTAATTAATCTATTACTACCTTTCCAAAATATACTTAACACTGGCACTCCTGTCTCTCTCACTTCCAGCTAGTCCAGCATCCAGTCTATTGCACGGATCTATCCCTCAGCATTTTTAATCAGAATGTCTATGGGCCCTTTCTTGCTGATCACCCAGCTCAGTGTCATGATCCTCTCTAATCCATCTTTTACAAAGAAGCCAAATTATCTGTTGATAATATAAACAAAATGATGTTACACTTCTATGGAAAACCTCTCAGTGGCTTCCCTTCACTCTTAAAATAAGGATTAGAGTAAGAATTCAAACAGTCTTACCTAGGCATGAGGCAGCATATAAACTACCCGAGAACTTGTTACCTTCCTATTATTCTGACCATTCATTACTTCTCTACATATCATTGTATGGCCCTATTATGTATCCTCACACATACTTTTCTTCATGACTTTTATCACACTTTTGAATTACAGTGAATTATTATGTATCTGTTTGGTCATTTGATTAGTATCTTTGTTCCCCAAAGAATTATAAGATCCTATAGTTGTCTCAATGTTTATCCAAGTTGCTGGGCATAGTCCTGGATAAGGATTCAGATTACCAGTCCTAATTCTAACCAGTAACTATTGATTAAATAGATAAACTATCTTAGGAAGAATGTATTATGACCCAGTTTTGAGGTGTAACATAAATTTAGAAAAGTTAAATAACTCTGCTAACATCCAAAACAGCGAACTTTTAATCTCAGCTTTAGCACACACCAGCTATGGATTTAGTTTACTTAATTACACCTTATCTTTACAGCTGTAGTATAGAAAAAATAGAGTAAAACACATAAAATTGATATTCAGCACTGTTGTGCAAGATATGTACTGAATAAACGGCAACCAGGAAAGAGGGGAGGAAGAGGGACGTCTGGAGCCGAGGTTCCCAGGTCCTCTTCCCATACTGCCTTGCTCTTCCAGGTTCCCAAACAAAGGCTCTCTCCTTTTGTGTTGGCCATGTATCCACTTCCCAGTGAGAATACCGGAGTGTGAGTTAATAACACTGAAGCACTCACACCAAACAAAAGCTTTGGGATTTCAGGCATCAGGGGGTATTATTGAGGATTATTGGTGTAGGGCAGAAGTAGAATACAGAGAAAATCTCTAAAATTAGATCGCAAACAAACTTTTCTTCAGATATGTGTATTATAATCACTTCAGGATTTTGAAGCTATGAATGAGGTTCCTACAGACCTCTGTGAGGGAAGGGCTGAAGTCCCAACTTACCTCCTCAGGGCAGCTCTAGCGAGAAGAGGACAGGTGAAGTGTCTCCTATGGAGGAACTCTGAGGACTCCTCCGTACACGACCCCCCAGCCAACCTCCCTGCCCTGAGCAATGAACCTGCCTCTTCAATGTCCCCTGGGCCTGGTAAGTCTTAGGGCTTAAAGAGATGGCTGGAGCAGCAGGGAATATGAAAAATCTTGAATGATGGCTCCTCTGAGCACTGGTGTTTCCCCCCCTTACAGACATTAAAAAAAAAAAAATTGAGTTATAACTCTGGTGTCCTTCATGAAAGAATCCATTCAGTTCGTCAAATACAGACTGAATCTCAGACCCTTTGACTCACTGATTCCCAAGTTAGCGACCTTTCCACCAATTGTGTCACAACCCAAGCAGATTTCAAGAAACAATAAATATAACCACCAAGAGCTTCAGTAATCATAGCCAGAAACCACAGTGACAATCCTGGTCTGCCTGGAACTGTACTGGGTTTAGCAATGAGGACCCTGCACTGGGGACAACCTCTCTGCAGCTGCAAACTCAGACGGTTTGTCAGTCTGTCCAGACTTGAGTAAAAAACAACCACTCCCCTGTCTAAGTGACTATCCTTAATAAATTTATTTAGTTTGCTCAAATTCCAAATTCCTCATTTGGAAACTTGGAACACAAATGTCTATAAATCCAGATGACTATGAAACTTCATATCACCATGGTAAATGATTATAAAACAAGGACTATTACAATGACTTGCCAATTTTCCATTGGCTAGAAAAGAATTTGAGAAGATGGGATAGGCAATTAGCTCTAAGAGCTCTGAGCACTGTGAACGCAGGTTGATTCCCAAGATGCTTATTAAAAGATCTTAAAATTATGAGAGCTTTTGGATCATCTTGTATCACACCCAAACTGTCATAATGAAGAAACGAAGACTTTAAGGTGCAAGAGGCCTGTTGCCATCCACTGTGAAATCATTTATAAAGTCAGGACTTGAAAATAATTACCTAGATTTAGTCCCCAGAGTCTATCTCCATTGCCCGTGCAATCTCAATTACCAGAACTGAGGAAAGGAGAAGAGAAATACTGATATTTCCTGAGCACCTGTAGAGTTTTGGGGGCCTTGCTAGTTTTTGTTTGCTTTAGATTAACTCATTTAATCAATAGAGAAAACCTGAAGGATACCTTTTATTATGCTTAAATACTGGATTTTTCAGTAGACAGACTAAACAAACAGAATTAGAACTGTGGAGGAATAAAAAATAAAAAGCTATGTATTTTATATTTAGATAATTTTTAAAACATCAAAGCATCAATGTCTTCCTCACAAAAAAACTGGAAATGTATTGGATTTTAATACATTAATCTTAGGGTCTCATTTAGAAACAATTTAATGTATACAGAATACCAAAGTTCTTTAGGATTTAGTATCTCTAAAGGTCATTATTAGTGTCTGTCTGTAAAGTCTGTGCTTGTGTATGCATGTGTGACAGTGTAAATGTGTGTATGAGAATGGAGAAAGAGCAGGCAAAGGAATGTACCTCCAATTTTTTTAGAAAGGAGAAAAACAGATCTTTTATAATTAATCAATAAACCAGTCACAAGAAATCAAAAAGAGACATAAAAAGATGATACCCTTATAAATAATGATTCAGTTCAGTTCAGTCACTCAGTCGTGTCCGACTCTTTGCGACCCCATGAATCGCAGCACGCCAGGTCTCCCTGGCCATCACCAACTCCCAGAGTTCACCCAGACTCACGTCCTTCGAGTCAGTGACGCCATCCAGCCATCTCATCCTCTGTCGTCCCCTTCTCCTCCTGCCCCCAATTCCTCCCAGCATCAGAGTCTTTTCCAATGAGTCAACTCTTCACATGAGGTGGCCAAAGTACTGGAGTTTCAGCTTTAGCATCATTCCTTCCAAAGAAATCCCAGGGCTGATCTCCTTCAGAATGGACTGGATGGATCTCCTTGCAGTCCAAGGGACTCTCAAGAGTCTTTTCCAACACCACAGTGCGAAAGCATCAATTCTTTGGCGCTCAGCCTTCTTCACAGTCCAACTCTCACATCCATACATGACCACAGGAAAAACCATAGCCTTGACTAGATGAACCTTTGTTGGCAAAGTAATGTCTCTGCTTTTGAATATGCTATCTAGGTTGGTCATAACTTTCCTTCCAAGGAGTAAGCATCTTTTAATTTCATGGCCGAAGTCTCCATCTGCAGTGATTTTGGAGCCCCCAAAAATAAAGTCTGACACTGTTTCCACTGTTTCCCCATCTATTTCCCATGAAGTGATGGGACCGGATGCCATGATCTTCGTTTTCAGAATGTTGAGCTTTAAGCCAACTTTTTCACTCTCCACTTTCACCTTCATCAAGAGTCTTTCTAGTTCCTCTTCACTTTCTGCCATAAGGATGGTGTCATCTGCATATCTGAGGTTATTGATATTTCTCCCGGCAATCTTGATTCCAGCTTGTGTTTCTTCCAGCCCAGCATTTCTCATGATGTACTCTGCATAGAAGTTAAATAAGCAGGGTGACAATATACAGCCTTGACGTACTCCTTTTCCTATTTGGAACCAGTCTGTTCCATGTTCAGTTCTAACTGTTGCTTCCTGACCTGCATACAAATTTCTCAAGAGGCAGATCAGGTATTCCCATCTGGTATTCCCATCTCTTTCAGAATTTTCTACAGTTTATTGTGATCCACACAGTCAAAGGCTTTGGCATAGTTAATAAAGCAGAAATAGATGTTTTTCTGGAACTCTCTTGCTTTTTCCATGATCCAGCGGATGTTGACAATTTGATCTCTGGTTCCTCTGCCTTTTCTAAAACCAGCTTGAATAATGATTACCAAACATTTAAGATTTGAGGGACTTGACCTAAATGAAAACATAGACTGTGAAAAATAGTTCTCATTAATTGACCATCTACTATATGCTATAAACTTACTAAAATCTTTGCATGCATTATTTATTTATTACTAACATATAGTTAATGTTTAATATTCACAAGATCCTTATCAGTTATATTTTTAGTCTTCTTTTTACAAATGACATTAGGGATTTTACAATACTTGCCAAAGTCGTAAAGTTATTGGAGTAGCCAAGATACCAATCTGGATGCAAAACCACAATTATAAATAAATATACTCACATACAGTCATTCACACAAGCACAATCATCAATTGGAAGAAGAGATTAAAGGGGTTTTAATTGGAAGAAGGAAAAAGGGACTTGTAGGACAGCATCTATCAAGCAGTTATAAGAAGACTAGACTGGCCTACTAAATTCCAGGGACTAAGAGGCTAAGGTTGGGGATTTGGAGAAGGATACTTGTCCATCTGAACTTAAAACAGGAAGTTTTATGATTGTGCCCCTTGAATTTTATGGTTATTCCCCTTATTCTTTGCTCACCTCAAATGTAATTATGATGACTCTCACCAGGTAGAATATGCTAGTCAAGTTAAGAAGATAATTTCTGCCTGTGTAGTAATTCTATTTCTCAATGTTAATTGATAACATTATGCATCTATGTCATTGCCTTGCTTAGTGTGAGTTCATCCCTAAGAGAGAGAACCACACCAAAGGGAGTCTGAGATATAACAGTGAAGAGGATGAGCCTTCTCTCCGTTCTCACAGTGATTAGGACAATAGACTAAACAAATAATTTCATGTGTTAATCATCTTCAGAAAAAATATTTAGAGTGCTATGAAGAGGAATCATTAAAAAGGTTAGTTTAGATTGAATCCTGAAGGATAAATAAGAGATGTTCAGGGGAAGAGAGAAGAGAGCTCAATAAATGTGTTGGATTTATGAACTTTACTTGCAGAAATATGAAGTTCTTTCAGTTCTACCTCCTAACTACTATTTAATTGACTTATTTCCATTCCCACTCTCTAGTCATCATATCAACATGTCAACCCTAGATAATTACAAGTGTCTTAATGCATTCCCCTACATTATTCGGCCCTCTACCAATTCACTTTCTAAATGCAGAAATATATTTAAGTAAAATTCCATCACATTACTCCATCAAGTCCAACCTTTAAATGACCCCATGTGATATGATAAATACCTTCCTTCCAAACTTTATTTTGAGCCATTTTTCTTACATTCTTTCTATTACAACTAAAGTAATCTTCCAGTTTCTTGCATGTGCAAAGCTACTCCTTCCATGCGGCCTTCACAAGTGCTCTTCCCAAAATCTTAGAAGCTTTTTCCTACTCACCTTCCATTCATTTGACTGGATCCCTACCACCATCTCCTAGCTTAAATTGGCTTGTGGAAGATCCCCCTAACCTCCTAACCTAATAAAGGTTATATTACATTCTCTGTTGATCTTTTCTAGTACCTTGCAGAGTTGTGATAGATTGATTTAAAATAAACAGTAAATTATTTATTACATGCTTCTTTCCTACATCAATATGTATGTTTCATGAAAGATGTCTCTGCCTTCTTATTTTTTTAATACATACCTTGCAGAGTCGTGATAAATTGATTTAAAATAAACAGTAAATTATTTATTACATGCTTCTTTCCTACATCAATATGTATGTTTCATGAAAGATGTCTCTGCCTTATTTTTTTAATATATTCAAAATTCCAGTACAATGTTTGTTGTTGTTGTTTCATCACCAAATCACTTCCAACTCTTTTGTGACCCCATGGACTGTAGCCTGTCAGGCTCCTCTGTCCATGGAATTTCCCAGGCAAGAATACTGGAGTGGGTTGCCATTTCCTTCTCCAGGGGATCTTTCCAACCTAGGGATCAAATCGGAGTCTTCTGCATTGGCAGGGAAATTCTTTACTACTGTGCCACCTGGAAGCCTAATGATTAGCAAATAGTAACCTAATGTCTTTACCATAATTACACTATCAGCATAACACCATGAGTCATCTTTCCATGTTTCTGCAAAATGGATTACCATGCTACTTAGTGAAACACCTGTTCAAGAACATATGACATACACATGTCTATTTATTTCTGCTTTTTTGTCAATTTACCTAGTTACCTATCAGCCCCAAAGTGCCGTCCTAGAGAATGCATCAAACTTGAGTCACTACTTCATTTTTTTTAAACAAACTGTTCCCAATCTAAACCCTGTTTTCATTCCTGGGTAGGATCTTTGTAAAGTATCTGATTTTCTACATTATTATTTTTCTGCATTATTTTCTACATTAATTAACTTGAACCAACGTGACTAGAGAAATCTAAAGTCTGTGTTACATGCCCCTTTTCTGGGCTACCACAAACAGTAATCATTGCATCTTATCTCCTTTTGTGTGTGTTAGTCACTTAGCCATGTCTGACTCTTCGTGACCCCATAGACTGTAGCCTGACAGGCTCCTCTGTCCATGGAATTCTCCAGGCAAGAATACTGGAGTGGGTTGCCATTCCCTTCTCCAAGGGATCTTCCCAACCCAGGGATCAAACCCTGGTCTCCTAAATTTCAGGCAGATTCTTTACCATCTGAGCTATTCTCACTCAGTGCTAACATTTATGTTTACTTACTGAGCATTTTATGTGATGGTCAACTTTAATTCAGCTAAACCTCACCACAGCCTTATCAAACAGGTATTACTATTATCTATATTTTTCACATAAGGAAACTGAGGTACAGTGAATTAAATAACTTTTTCAAAGTCACAAAAAAATATATGTGGCAGAACTAACATTTAAATCTAGGTGCTCTGAACCTTTAAGCTGTAAGGCCCCACTGTGAGTTCATAAGGTAAGTGCTGCTCTGCTTTACTCTTCACAGATTGCTTCTATGTCTAATATGAGGCCAGGCACATAATGGGTGCTCAGGAAATGGCCACTGAATGATCATATGACCATAGAAGGCAATACACATAAAGGACAAGAACTGCAACATTTTTCAAAGAAGCATCACTGATTCAAAATCATACTAACTTGGACTCAGGAGTCACATTACCTGCACTCACCTCCTGCCTTTCCACTGGCTAGCTTTGTGATCCTAAATGATTAATCTATTCTATGCACTTCAGTGTCTGCACCTTTAAAACCAGAATAATAATTTTATCTGTATCCTAGTCTTGCTGATAGGGCCTAATGATTGCTTTAATAGTAAAATATATACTAAAATAAACTTTGAACCTTGACTGTCATGTAATAAGCTATGAAGAAATGTTACCCTTAGTATTACTTTACAGCTGGTGAAATACAGTGACTGGTGTAGTTAGTCCAGTTGAATAAAGAGATCCTGTGCAGTTAGTCCTGACAATTAAGCCTGTGAAAAATAAATATTCTGTCATTTCGTTTTAGACTATTTATGCTATATTAGCCTTTGACTGCAGAGCGAACATTCTGGATAGCACAGACTTCTGAATTGGGATAAAGAGAGCAAAAGTGTGATGTGCTTCCAATATGCACCAGGGGAATTGTCTCTTAGGACCTAGAATCAGGCCCCCATAGATAGTATCATGAGCCTGCCACAGCCCATAGTCACATGTAGAAGGGAATAACTCTCCCAAGAAAAATACTCCTTATCCCTTGAGAGGAGCAGAGAGGAGCATTTGGAAAGCACCTTGGTAGAGCAGAGGCATCAACACTTAGGTTTCTCTCTTATGAGGCTCACTTTCTCCAACTCTCATTATTGTTGTTTGCCTCCCTGTCTCTCCCCTCTCTCTCAGTTACTCTCATTTTACTAAAACATAATGTGTACATTTTATAGAAAAGTAGAAAACACGGATAAATAATAAATCTTCTCAATTCTCACTAGCCAGAAACAACTACTAATGCATTCTCGTTAAGTGAAAGTCCCTCAATCGTGTCCAACTCTCTGCGAACCCATGGACTATGGCGTGCCAGGCTCCTCTGTTCGTGGAATTCTCCAGACCAGAATACTGGAGTGGGTAGCTGTTCCCTTCTCCAGGGGATCTTCCCAACCCAGAGACCGAATGCAGGTCACCTGCATTGCAGGAAGATTCTATACCATCTAAGCGACCAGAAAAGCCCAAGAATACTGAAATGGATAGCCTATGCCTTCTCCATGGGATCTTTCTGACCCAGGAATCTACTCAGGAGCTACCAGGAATGCCCAAATTTTTATTACTTCCTCCAAATACTTTTTGTATGCAAATATATGAATGTTTAACAATAATATTATATATTATGGTTTTACCCAGAGTATACTTCACAGTATGTTATAAATAGGGGGCTTTTCAGATGTCTCAGTGGTAAAGAACCTGCTTGCTAATGCAGGAGACATGGGAGATACAGGCTCAGTCACTAGGTGGAGACGATTCCCTGAAGGAAGAAATGGGAACCCACTCCAGTATTCTTGCTGGAGAATCTCATGAACAGAGGAGCGTGGCAGGCTATGCAGTCCATGGAGTCACAAAGAGTTGGACACAACTGAGCACACACACCACAACCATGCTATAAATAGTTTTTGTAAAGAGTTTTATTTGAACTATAGTGGTTTCTACATTCTTCTAAGCTATCTTATCCTAGAAATCTATTGTGGCAGCCATATATCTTTTGACTCACATAGATTTTTTTTGTCTTTTTCTACATATTTTAACATTTGGGAGGTTTACTCTATGCCTGTCCATTTTTTTTCCTTTTTTTTTTTAAGTAATTTTGAGGGAGAGTAATCTCAATTGTACAAGGATTCAAAATTAATTTTTAAATCATGTTGTTTTATTCCTCAGATTATTCAGAATTAAGTCAAGTGAACTGGGGGGAAAAGCAACATATTCAATATTTGTTTAATCTTTCCACCAAGGCATGTGCTTTTTGTGTCCATTCATTCAAGCTTACTTCTAAATAAGTATCTGATAAGGGGTTCATCCCCAAATCATGTTAAGGAGCTCCTACAGTAGCTAAAAACAAAGACAAATCAAGTCTGATAAACTCATTTTACTATGTGCTATGGAGTTAAATGAAAGTTTCTCCAGAGAGGATATACAAATGGCCAACAAGTATATGAAAAAAAAAGATCAATGTCATTAATCATCAGGAAAATCCATATTGAAAACACAATGAGATATTACCACACATCTGTCGAGATGGCTATTAAATAATAATAATAAAAAAAAATAACAACAAAAGACGGCAAATGTTGGGAAGGATGTCAGTCACTTGCACACAGTTTTTTGGAATGTAAAATAGCGCAATTGCGATGGAAAGCAGTACGGAGTTGCTACAAAATTAAAATTTTGTAGAAATTTTGCAAAATTAAAAAAATTCTACAAAATTAAAAGTAGGACTACTTGTCATATATTCTTGGGGAAAAGAATTATTTGACCATTGTGACAGTGTTCCCAAGGTAATAAGTAACTTTTTCTATGCTAATTCAATTTAAAAATGGATAAAATAAACACATGGAACAAAATGAGGGATTGATTTTAAGGAGACACATTTGTGGATTTTTTGTAAAATTTGAGCTTTTTTTTTTTTTTTTTTTGGACAAACTACAATTCAGTGTAACTTGCCAAAACCTGCTGACTTCAGTCTTAAGTAGTGCCAGGCTGTCATCAAATATCTGGTGGAAAAAATCCTAAGAGTAGATTTCTGAGCAAAAAAAAGTTTAAAAGATTGTCAAAGCAGGTCTTGAAAACCCCAATTTGTGAAGTAATAGTAAATATCCAATGACTTTTTTCCTTTCCATGTGCCTCTGGCTTAAAACTTGGTTCCCACTAGCATTCGACCAATCCTCCTTCTAATCTCTTTGGTTTTGATGGAATAGATGACTGGGTTGAGCATGGGAGGCACAAAGAGATAAATGAGGGACATGACTGTGTGCACAAATCGGGGGGCATGCCTCCCATAGCGGGCAGTCATGGACACACCAATCTTAGGAACATAGAATATGAGCACAGCACACAGATGTGACACACACGTGTTGAGTGTCTTTAACCGTTCCTCCCAAGATGCAATGGCAAATACAGAATGCAGGATGAGCACGTATGAGAAGAGAATGAGTGCAGCGTCCAGGCCGAAGGTAGACATGACAATGATGAGACCGAAAATATTGTTGATGGTGATGTCACCACAGGGAAGATGGATGAGATCTGGATGAAGGCAGTAGGCATGAGACAGTATATTGGCCTTGCAGAAAGACAACCTCTTCAGAAGGAGAGGCAGTGGGAAAATCATACAGAAGCTGCGGATGATGGCCCACAAGCCCATGCATACAACACGGGAATCTGTGAGCATGGTGGTGTAGCGCAGAGGGTTACAGATGGCCACATAGCGGTCAAAACTCATAACCAGCAGGACCCCAGACTCCATGAAAGAGAAGAAGTGGATAAAGAACATTTGAGCCATGCAAGAATCAAAGCTGATCTTCCTTAAGTGGAAGCAAAATGTGGCTAGCACGGTGGGCAGTGTGGAGAAAGACACACCTAGATCATTAACTGAGAGCAGGGATAGGAAGTAGTACATAGGCTGATGCAAACTCTGCTCCTCCTTGACAATGAAAAGGATAAGGGCATTGCCCACAATGGAGACAATGTAGAGGGTACCGAGGAGCAAGAACATCCAGTGTTGGGAGTTCTCCAGCCCTGGGAGCCCTGTCAGGGTGAACGTTGGCAACTCTGAGCTGTTGTAGAGGATACCTCCCATGCTGGAGGGACTTGTACTGTAAGACTTGTACTGTAGGACCACCACCTGTAGAGAAGACAGACGTACAGTTTATTGATGACCTATTTTAAGTCTCTCTTATGCCATCCAGACCCTTACTTTAGAGCTTAATCAATTTTGTTTACCACATCACTCCTTGCCCCTCTTGCTCCCCGTGGTTTCTGGAATTGTCTAAGTGTTTTCAGGTTATCCAGCTGGCTCAACAGGTCACATTACCTTCCTCTGTACCTGTGCCTATCCCCACCATGCTCTTCCTCACATTCAAAGCTATGAACTTGTTATCAATCAACAGGCATCACTTTGCACAAGACCTAAGACATCATTCTCCTGATGACTACTTCCTGGACTGTTCTGTGCATTCCAATTATTCATCAAACTGTAAACTTTTCCTTTTTCCATTCTCTCACTTTACTGTCTCTACTGATAAGTAACATTTGCTCATTATCATGACTCTCGGGCTTTCTTACTTCTACACAGTCTCCCAGTTCTTTCTTGCATTTATCCATACAGAAGATAGATGGACAGGAAGATATAGCTCCATAGAGACAATCTTCCAGACATACATCAAAATGCACTAGGACTCCCTTATATCCACTCATCTATTCATTCTTCAGTCCACCTTATGGCATTCATTTTCACCATGAATAACCTAATATACTAAAGTACTTTCTTAATAATTTCCTTCAGATCTAAATAGAACCTGTAAGTCACAAGACTAATAATCAGTTCTCTTATCCATGGCTATACAGATAATTGGCTCTTATGTATGTTTTCCATATCTTCAAATAATATTATTATGACTAAGTTCGAGACACAAAATTTAAAGATCACATTGCCATTTTCTTTCTTTTTATGTTGTTATTGTTGTTGTTCAGTCACTAAGTTGCAGCCCATTTTTTGAGACCCAAAGAAGGCAGCACGCCAGACTCCCCTGTTCTTCACCATCTCTTGGAGTTTGCTGAAATTCATGTCTATTGAGTTGGTGATGCCATCCAACCACCTCATCCTCTGTCACCCTCTTCTCCTTTTGCCTTCAATCTTTCCCAGCATCAGGTTCTTTTCCAATGAGTTGGCTCTTCACATTAAGTGACCAAAGTATTGGAGATTCAGCTTCAGCATCAGTCTTTCTAATGAATATTCAGGACTGATTTCCTTTAGGATCGACTGTTTTGATTTCCTTGCTGTCCAAGGGACTCTCAACAGTCTTCTCCACAATCTGAAAGCATCAGTTCTTCAGCACTCAGCCTTCTTTATGGTCCAACTCACATCCATACATGACTACTGGAAAAATCATAACTTTGGCTGGCAGACTTTTGTTGGCAAACTGATGTCTCTGCTTTTTAATACCTTGTCTAGATTTGTCATAATTTTCCTTCCAAGGAGAAAGCATCTTTTAATTTTATGGCTGCAATGACATCCACAGTGATTTTGGAGCCCAGGAAAATAAAATCTGTTACTGTTTTCACTTTTCCCCATATATTTGCCATGAAGTAATGGGATCAGATGCCATGATCTTTATTTTTTAATGTTTAGTTTCATGTTCTCTTTCACCCTTATCAAGAGACTCTTTACATCCTTCAGCTACTATATTAAATGGGTCAAGATAAGGAAAACAATGACCCAGCAGCCTCTGCCAGCACTTTAGCCCATTTGTTATTTAACTTATATGCAGAGTACATCATGAGAAATGCTGGACTGGAAGAAACACAAGCTGGAATCAAGATTGCTGGGAGAAATACCAATAACCTCAGATATTCAGATGACACCATCCTTACGGCAGAAAGTGAAGAGGAACTAAAGAGCCTCTTGATGAAAGTGAAAGAGGAGAGTGGAAAAGTTGGCTTAAAGCTCAACATTCAGAAAACTGATCACGGCATCTGGTCCCATCACTTCATGGGAAATAGATGGGGAAACAGTGGAAACAGTGTCAGACTTTATTTTTCTGGGCTCCAAAATCACTGCACATGGTGATTGCAACCATGACATTAAAAGACGCTTACTCCTTGGAAGGAAAGTTATGACCAACCTAGATAGCATATTCAAAAGCAGAGACATTACTTTGCCAACAAGAGTCCATCTAGTCAAAGCTATGGTTTTTTCCAGTAGTCATGTATAGATGTGAGAGTTGGACTGTGAAGAAAGCTGAGCGCCAAAGAATTGATGCTTTTGAACTGTGGTGTTGGGGAAGACTCTTGAGAGTCCCTTGGACTGCAAGGAGATCCAACCAGTCCATTCTAAAGGAGATCAGTTCTGGGTGTTCGTTGGAAGGACTGATGCTGAAGCTGAAACTCCAATACTTTGGCCACCTCATGTGAAAAGTTGACTCACTGAAAAAGACTCTGATGCTGGGAGGGATTGGGGGCAGGAGGAGAAGGGGATGACGTAGGATGAGATGGCTGGATGGCATCACTGACTCGATGGACATGAGTTTGAGTAAACTCCAGGAGCTGGTGATGGACAGGGAGGCCTGGCATGCTGCGATTCATGGGGTTGCATATTCAGACACGACTGAGCGACTAAACTGAACTGATAGCCTCACACTTCAGATCCAAGAAATCACATTTTTATACCATAACAATCTTATTCTAGTGAATGCCATGGCTCTATTTCATTCTTTATTCTGGTTAGGATAATATTTCCACAGGGCAGATTTGAAAATGGCACTTTTTTGATTAGAAACCTTGAATGCCCCCTCATTATCAAACAGTTCAAACCTAACTCATAAGCCTAGGAATAAAGGTCCTCTGTGGTCAGTACTAAATCAATATTTCTGTTCTCAGTTCTCAACATTTTCCTTCAGTTCAGTACAGTTCAGTCACTCAGTCGTGTCCGACTCTTTGCAACCCCATGAATCGCAGCACGCCAGGCCTCTCTGTCCATCACCAACTCCCGGAGTTCACCCAGACTCATGTCCATCGAGTCAGTGATGCCATCCAGCCATCTCATCCTCTGTCGTCCCCTTCTCCTCCTGCCCCCAGTCCCTCCCAGCATCACAGTCTTTTCCAATGAGTCAACTCTTCACATGAGGTGGCCAGAGTACTGGAGTTTCAGCTTTAGCATCATTCATTCCAAAGAAATCCTAGGACTGGTCTCCTTTAGAATGGACTGGTTGGATCTCCTTGCAGTCCAAGGGACTCTCAAGAGTCTTCTCCAACACCACAGTTCAAAAGCATCAATTCTTCGGCTCTTCCTAAACATTTCTGATTGTCCCTGTATACAATATGCAGATACCCTTGATTTGGAGGGGGGTTTTTTTAGCACTACTTAGGGTCTTGCCAAGTGTCTTCCAAAGCAATCAGTCTTTTTATAACCATCCACCCCATTCATTTATTCTAAGAAATGAGTGAGGGAGTGAGGCGGTGCTTATTCTTAGAAGACATCTACATCCAAACTACAGCCTAATAAGGGAGAATCCCTGCAGAGAAAGGAATATATGAAATGGAAATCATGGCAAGATTTCAGAGAACAAGAATAACAAATGGAAAATAGAGAACCATAAAGTGATTCTTTAAAGTGAAAATACGCAGAAAAGAAATTTAAAAATCTGGCTCCTGTAAAAACAGCCTTTCTGTCTTCATATTGTCATATTATAACAATCAGAATTTCTAAGCTAGTCAAAGTGTCTCAGAGCCTGAGTCTGGAGTGTCTGACACTTCACTTTACCTACCTGAAAGATCTCTGTGCATGGAGGTTGCAGGGAAGGAAGGGCAATTGGGGCCCTGCCCATACCCCCCACCTCCTCTGCCAACTCCCTGGCTTGAGCAATATAAGGCTGTATCCATGAATTCCCTTGAGTATTTATCAGCCCAGGAGATCATGGACTGCTGAGAATATGGAGCGTCTGCTGTGCCCCTCCCTCACTGACTTGGTAGTTCATTGCTCAAAGGGATATTTAGAAACAGAATGATCAGAACTGGAAGTGACATGTAAGAATATTGTATCTAGTCCCTCATTTTATAGAAGATGTCCTTAAAACTTAGAAAGAAAAAGAGTTACTGCAATTTTATACAGCTTTTTAGTGGCAGAATATTTAAACCTACATCTTCTAAGTTAGTTTATGGCCTTTCCACTCTATAACTATGACCAATACCCACAAGAAATGCTGTGTCCTATCTGTGTCTTAGGCAGATATTATTATTATCTATATTTTGCACATAAGGAAACTGAGGCACAGTGAATTAAGTAAAATTTTCAAAGTCACAAAATATATAAGTGGCAGGACTAACATTTGAACATAGGTGCTCTGAACCCTTATGTTGTATGTCCATACTGTGAGTTCAGATGGTAAGTGCCTCTGTTTCCTTCTCCATGGATTCTTTCTTAGCTTACCATGGGACTGGCACACCAAGGATGCTCAATAAACAACCACTGAATGAGTAGACGTGACTTCTTTGTCACTTGGTATCTCCCAGGTCTCCAGTGAAACTAAGACCATCGATGTTACATATGTTTAACCAGAGAAAGCAATACACATAAAGGATAAGAATTGCAACATTTTTCAAAGCAGCACCACTGATTGAAATCACACCAACTTGGATTTGGGAATCAAAATGTCTGAGTTCACCTCCTGTCCTTCACTGACTAGCTATGTGATCCTGGTCAATTAATCTGTACTGTGCATCTTAGCATCTTCACCTCTAACGCAAGAATAATAATTTAGCTACTTCATAGGCTTGAGGATAAGACATAATGAGTGTTAATAATAAAACATATAATAAAATAACCTTTGAACCTTGACTGTCACATAATAAGCTACCAAGAAATGTTATCCTTAGTATACTTTGCAGCTGGTAAAATGAGCATGGTCCTTGCTGTGCTTAGACTACTTTAAATGACTGGTGTAGTTAATCCAGTTGAATAAAGAGACCCTTTGCCTGACAATTGGACCTGCAACAAATAGAAATACTGTTATTTTGTTTTAAACTAATTATCCTATATTATCCTTTGACTGCAGAGTAGGTTTCTGGTGAATTTGGATAAATGGAGCAAAAGTTTGAGGTGTTTCCACTATGCACCAGGGAAAATGAGTCTCTTGGGGCCCAGAATCAGGCCCCATAGACAGAGACATGGGCCCATCACAGCCCATAGTCACATCCGAAAGGGAATAGCTCTCCCAGGATAGAACCATTTATCACTTGAGAGGGCCATGTGGAAAGCACTTTGGTAGGATGTCAGCACGGGCACCAACACTCAGACTTCTCCCTTATGAGGCTCACCTTCTATAACTCTCAGGTTATTTTTATTTGCCTCCTTCCCTCTCTTTCTCTCTCTCCCCACCCCCTCACTCTCACTCTGATTTTACCAAAACTTGTGTACATTCTTTAGCAAAGTAGAAAACACAGATAAATAAGTAATAAATCTCAATGCTCACTAACCAGAAACAACTATTAATATTTTTTACATGTTCCAAATACTTTTTCTATGGAAATATATGAATGTTTAACAATATTATATCTTAGAATGTTTACCAACAAAATATCTTGAGAGTATGGTATAAAAACTTTTCATAAAATGTTTTATTTAAAATATGACTTTACAGTGGTTTATACATTCTTCTAAGCTATCTTATCCTAGAAACTATTGTTGCAGCCAGATCTCCCTTTTTGATTAGTAATTTTTTTTTCTTCATATTTTAACATTTGAGAGGTGAAAATGAAAGTCACTTCAGTCGTGTCTGACTCTTTGCGACCCCATGGACTATATAGTCCATGGAATTCTCCATGGCAGAATACTGGAGTGGGTAGCCTTTCCGTTTTCCAGGGGATCCTCCCAACACAGGGATTGAAAAGGCAGATTCTTTACCAGCTGAACCACAAGGAAAGCCCATTTGGGAAATCTACTCTAATTCTGTCTCATTTCTTCTTTTTTTTTTTTAGAAATGTTGGTGGCAGGGGGTGTGATCTCTATTTTACAAGAGTTCTAAATTAATGTTTAAATCATGTTGTAGTACCCAGATTATTCAGAATTAAGTCAAATTTACTGGGCGGGAGGGGAGGAATTGCACTTTCAATATCTTTCCACCAAGGCATTCATGAATGTGTCCATTCATTCAGTTTTACTTCTAAGTAAGCATCTGATGAGGGGTTCACCTCCCAAACATGTAATGAACTCCTACAGTAGAAAAAACAAAAACAGAAACATACCTGGTAATCACATTTTACTATGCACTGAGGAGTTGAATGGAAATTTCTCCAAAGAAAATATACAAAAGGCAACAAGTATAGGAAAGAAAATGCTCAGTGTCACTGATCATCAGGAAAATGCATATTTAAAACATATGCCTGTATGTCTGCATCTGTGCTCAGTTACTTCAGTCGTGTCTGATTCTTTGCAGCCCTATGAACTGTAGCCCACCAGGCTCTTTGGTCCATGGGATTCTCCAGGCAAGAATACTGGAGTGGGTTGCCATTTCCCCCTCCAGGGGATTTTCCCCACCCAGGAACTGAACCAACATCTCTTGCTGTTCCTGCATTACAGGCGGATTCTTACTGCAGAGCCACCAGGGAATCCCCTATGAAAGCACAAGGGCTATTAAAAACAACAACAGAA
Organism: Bos indicus; assembly: GCF_029378745.1. Classification (NCBI taxonomy): domain Eukaryota; kingdom Metazoa; phylum Chordata; class Mammalia; order Artiodactyla; family Bovidae; genus Bos; species Bos indicus. The sequence continues at coordinate 48,799,590 of NC_091774.1, read as the reverse complement.
GATAAGAGGTGTTGATGAGGACCATTGCACAATGTTGTTGGAAATGCAAAATAATGCAACTGCTATGGAAAGCAGTATGAAGAGTCTACAAAGAATTAAAAATAGAACTACCTTCAACATAGACTTGGGGGGAAAGACTCACTAACCATTATAACAATGGTCCCATTGTAATTAGTCATTTTTTCTGTGATGATTCACTTTAACCATGGACAATAGAAATGCATTGTGATAAAATGAAGGACTAATTTTCAAGATGTGCATTTTGGGATTAAAAAAGAAAATTGAACAATTATTTTTCTAAATTACAACCCAGTGTACCTCGCCAAAACCTTTTGGCAGATCTTAACTAGTACAAGGTCATCATATATCTGGTGGCAGAAATACGAAAAGGAAGTTTAAGAAATTGTTAAAACAGGTTATGGAAACTCCAATTTATGGAGTAATAGTAAATATCCTTTGAGGTTTGGACTTTCCATGTTTCTGGCTTAAAACTTGGTTCCCACTAGCATTCGAACAAGCCTCCTTCTAATCTCTTTGGTTTTGATGGAATAGATGACAGGGTTGAGCATGGGAGGCACAAAGAGGTAAATGAGGGACATGACTGTGTGCACAAGTAGGGGGGCATGCCTCCCATAGCGGGCAGTCATGGACACACCACCATGGGAACATAGAATATGAGCACAGCACACAGATGTGACACACACGTGTTGAATGTCTTTAACCTTTCCTCCCGAGATGCAATGGCAAGTACAGAATGCAGGATGAGCACGTATGAGAAGAGAATGAGTGCAGAGTCCAGGCCAAAGGTAGACATGACAATGAAGAGACCGAAAATATTGTTGACGGTGATGTCACCACAGGGAAGGTGGATGAGATCTGGATGAAGGCAGTAGGCATGGGACAGTATATTGGCCTTGCAGAAAGACAACCTCTTCAGAAGGAAAGGCAGTGGGAAAACCATGCAAAAACTGCGGGTAATTACCCACAAGCCCATGCATACAACACGGGAATCTGTGAGCATGGTGGTGTAGCGCAGAGGGTTACAGATGGCCACATAGCGGTCAAAACTCATAACCAGCAGGACCCCAGACTCCATGAAAGAGAAGAAGTGGATAAAGAACATTTGAGCCATGCAAGAATCAAAGCTGATCTTCCTTAAGTGGAAGCAAAATGTGGCTAGCACGGTGGGCAGTGTGGAGAAAGACACACCTAGATCATTAACTGAGAGCAGGGATAGGAAGTAGTACATAGGCTGATGCAAACTCTGCTCCTCCTTGACAATGAAAAGGATAAGGGCATTGCCCACAATGGAGACAATGTAGAGGGTACCGAGGAGCAAGAACATCCAGTGTTGGGAGTTCTCCAGCCCTGGGAGCCCTGTCAGGGTGAACGTTGGCAACTCTGAGCTGTTGTAGAGGATACCTCCCATGCTGGAGGGACTTGTACTGTAAGACTTGTACTGTAGGACCACCACCTGTAGAGAAGACAGACGTACAGTTTATTGATGATCTATTTTAAGTCTCTCTTATGCCATCCAGACCCTTACTTTAGAGCTTACTCAATTTTGTTTACCACATCACTCCTTGCCCTTCTTGCTCTCTGTGGTTTCTGGAATTGTCTAAGTGTTTTCAGGTTATCCAGCTGGCTCAACAGGTCACATTACCTTCCTCTGTACCTGTGCCTATCCCCACCATGCTCTTCTTCACATTCAAAGCTATGAACTTGTTATCAATCAACAGGCATCACTTTGCGCAAGACCTAAGACATCATTCTCATGATGACTACTTCCTGGACTGTTCTGAACATTCCAATTACTTACCAAGCTGTAAACTTTTTCTATTTCCACTCTCTCACTCTACTGAATATGCTGCTTATCATGACTCCCCAGCTCTTTCACTCATATTTAGTCTCCCAGTTTTTCCTTCCATCCCTCTAGTTAGAAGGTAGATGAATAGAAAGATAACTGTCCACAGCACTAACCTTCCACACTTTCATCAGGATGCATTAGATGCCCCCACTTTATCTTTTCATCCTTCTATCCATTTATCCTATGGCATTAAGTTTCTGCCTGAATAACTTAGTATACTGGAAGTCTTTTCTTAATAATTTCCTTCCAACTGAATTGTATCTAGCTACTGAAAACCACAGCATTAATAATCAGTTCTATATATCATGGAACTGGTTCTTATCTGTGTTCTCCATTTCTTTGAATAATACTGTAATTGTGCCTGAGACTAAGACTCAGAAATCCAAACATTATATTGTTTCTGTCTTTCCTTTACCTACTACATTAAATTAGACCACAGTCAATGAAAATACTGAACCCTAAGTCCATCTGCCAGCACTTTTCTGCATTTCCTTCCACTTACATTCTTATACTTTGTATCGAAGACATCACATTCGTATGCCCATAATAATGCCCTCTTAATGAATCTCTTTCCTCTATATCATTCTCTAATCTGGAATAGGTCTAATATTTTCAAAGGGTAGCTCTGCAAATGGGACCATTCTGATAAGAAAGTTTGAATGCCCCTTCACTACCAAAGTGTCAAAACCAAACTCACAAGTCTAGAGTTAAAGGTACTCTGTAGTCCAGTACTATATCAATATTTTTGGTCGCAATTCTCAGAACTTCCTACTTGTACCTCAAACACCCAGACTGGTTATCCATATTAATAATAGCAATATTCTTTGCTATTATTCAAACATTAACTACAGCTCCCCAGCTTCCAGAGTTTCCCAGAATGTCTGAACATATCTATTTAACCCATCATCTGTGGCCAAGGATCAACTATGCCCTCCTCTTCTGTTAAAATCTGACCAGTCATTGTAATGGAGATAACTGCTCTCCTCTCCTCACCACTCTCAGAAGCTGTAGATTTGCATCGCTTTTGTGCCTATTTCTCTGCCTGTTCTGCATTAGAGCTTCCTGTTATGGAGTTATGATAGTTCCTGTTGAATTATGAAACTTATCTCCCCTTCTGACTCACCAGCTTCAAGAGATCAACACTGACACTTATTCATTGCTTCAGTCCCTGCTGTGCTCAGTGCAAGGCCAAACACAGGAGATGCACTCAGTAAGTCACTGATCCCACAGGATTTTGATTCTCTTTGTAAATTGGAGAGGCTAAGGAACTTTGCTAATGGGGTAGTGAAAATCCAAAAGTAAACTACTGTGAAAACCCTTAGGATCAAATACTTTGCAACTCTGAGTTCTAAACCTGCTCTAAATCCACACCTCCAGGCTTTCATCTGGCTTTGTCTCTCTACCTGTATTAGGACTCCTCTATCCTTTTTTCTCAGGGTGCATTTTTCCCTCCATTCTGCATTCTTAAAATCTCTTTGTTTTTCCTATATGCAAGCTCTTCCTAAACATTTCTGTATGCAATATGCAATATCCCTGATTTGGATAATTTTTTAAGCACTAAATAGAGTCTTGCCAAGTGGCTTCCAAAGCAGCCAGTGTCTTTGTATAGACCATCCCCTTCCCCACCGCCATACCAGTTTGTTTTGAGAAATGAATAAGAGTGCTTATTTATTGCAGAACATCTACCTCCAAACTACAGCCCATTGTAGTATCCCTGCAGAGAAATGAATATCTGAATCTAAAAGCATGGGAAGATTTCAGAGAACCAGAGGACTAAGGAGAAAATATAGAACCAGGAAAGTGAAAATATGCAGAAAAATTAAAAAAAAAAAAAACAAAAAAAACACCTGACTCTTATAGGGACCGCCTTTCTGTCTTCAGATTGTCATAGCACTCAGGATTTCTAAGCTGAGTCAGAGTCCCTTAGTGCCTGAGTCTGGAGTGTCTGACACTCCACCTTACCTACCTGAGAGAGCTCATGGAGGGTGCAGAGGAAGCAAGAGCAGTTGTGGAGGCCCTGCCCATAACGCCTGCCTCCTCTGCCAACTCCCTGGGCTGAGCAATATAAGGCTGCATCCAGGAAGTCCCTTGAGTATTTATCAGCTCAGGAGCTCGTGGACTGCTGGGAATATGGAGCATCTGCAGTGTTCTTTCCTCTCTGACTTAATAGTTTGTTGCTTACATGGGTATGTGGGAATAGGAATGATCAGAACTGGAAATGACATGCGAGGATATTGTATCTAGTTGCTCATTTTATAAAAGAGATCATTAGAGCCTAGAAAGGAAAAGAGGCATCTCAATTTTATACAGTTTGTTAGTGGCAGAACATGTAAAACTAGGTCTTCTAGGTTAGTTTATGGCTTTTCCACTTTACAACTATGATCAATACATACAAGAAATGCTATATCCTACAAAAAGTGCTTAAAACCCATGTAAGTCAGCCATTTGGATTTATTATATCTTGTGAAATTCTCTCCTGGATTATCCTTGAAATTGACCCCAAGCATGATAAGAAGCACTGGTTTACTGTGGCTGACCAGACACATTGCATAATTACAGGTCAAATTATAAAAAGTATTTGGCTCGATTAAGAAAGTGTTAATGTATACAGCTGCCTTCTTCACAAATATTTATTGAACACCTACTAGGGTGACAACATAGGTAATGAGGATTAACTGATAAGGTTTTGAGCTCACTGTACCTGAGCTTCAGTCCACTTACCTTGAGAAAGTTTCCAACATACATGCAGCCTCATTTCTTCACCTGTAAAATAGGTTCTAATTATACTTTAGTCACAGACTGATCAGGATGACTAAGCAACAGAAAATAGGCAAAAATATTTAACCTATTGGCTGCCATATAACACTTAATAGATGGTGACCAAAATACTGAAGCTCCAGTATTTTGGTCACCTGATCCAAACAGCTGACTCACTGGAAAAGTCCCTGATGCTGGGAAAGACTGAGGGCAGAAGAAGAGGATATCAGAGGATGAGATGTCTGGATGGCATCACCAATGCAATGGACATGAACTTAAGCAAACTTCAGAAGATGGTAAGGGAAAAAGATACCCTGGTGTGCTACAGTCCATGGGGGTCAGAGTCAGACATGGCTAGGTGACTGAACAACAATTGGTTATTTAAACCCTAAACATTTTAAAGAAGATGTGGTACATATATACAATGGAATATTACTCAGCCATAAAAAAGAACAAGCTAATGCCATTTGCAGCAACATGGATTGACCTAGAGTGTGTCATACTGAGTGAAGTATGTCAGACAGAAAAGGAGAAAAATCATATGATATTCCTTGCATGTGGAATCTACAAAGTGATACAACATGAACTTACAAAATAGAGACAGACTTAGAGAACAAACTTACGGTTGCCAGGATGAAAGGGATAATTAGGGAGTTTGTGATGGGCCTGTACACACTGCTCTATTTAAAATGGATAACCAACAAGGGCCTATTGTATAGTACAGGGAACTCTGGTCAATGTTATGCAGCAGGCTGGATGGGAGGGGAGTTTGGGGGAGAATGGATGCATGTATATGTATGGCTGAGTCCCTTTGCTGTCTACCTGAAAGTATCACAACATTGTTTGTTAATTGGCTATAGCCCAACACAAAATAAAAAGTTTAAAAATAAAATATAATATAAAAAGAAACTCAAACATTATGTCCTGAAAGTAAAACCACTGAGAGTGGGTATTAACCTAAGTATACCAAACAATAAGTTATTGAATAGCTTAAATAGCCCAGTTCTAGGAAGATACTGGCAGATATACCTAGAAGGAATAGTAATTAGTAGCAAGAGATGCATACTTGAACCAGATCAGGGAGGGTATAAAGGGTTGGGATTAGAAAGAACCTCTCATATACCTAATATTGATCTGAAACTAAACAGGTGGGAAAATGCAATAGCTTCTCAACAATCCCACTCATACATAAGTCAGATCAAAGGACTTAGCGCATCACCTAATATACCCCTAGATTTTCTCATAGTCACACTGATTGTCATGGGAAAAGGTCAGGAACCACCCAAGCCCTAATCAACAGGCATGGATTTATGTGAATTCTCTATTGTTCATTTTTCATTGGTCTTTTTTTTTTTAATTTTCTCAAATAAAAAAAAAAAAGATACTTCATTTTTATTTATGACAAGGTCACAATCCCTACCCTACAGGTCTACAGTAGATATATGTTAACAAAAGTAACTATAAATCAAGTTATTTGCTTAGTACTAGACACAAATTTATTCCTGGGAATTTATAGATGAATCAATATAATAATTCATAGGTCTGGGAGACTTCTAAGGAAACATTTATAATATCTCAGTGAAAGCGATAATAATAGATACAAGGAGATTTTAGAGAAGAACAAAGGAAGGGAATCTGCAATATTCTAGGGCAATCAGATGAGATTTCTAGGTGCATGTAATAGCTCTCCTGATTTTCAAAGAATGGGCAGATATTTTTAAAGTAAATGCAGTAGGAAGAATGTCAGAGGATGTCAAAATATGGCAGATGTAAAAGTATGAACACAGGTATGAGACCTTAAAAGGAAACACCAGAGAAGAGTGGGTATAGAATTGTGTAGCTATATATTCAAAAAGGCAAAAGGTCGAATAACCCTCCACAGGACCCAGATCCAATACACTAATTCCTCCTATGCTCTATACTCCTCCAATCTTGTGGTTCCTGAAGGCTCTCCAAGAACCAGCAGCAATGGAGAAAATGTCTTCTCTTTCTGCTCCATAGAGTAAATATTCTGGCATTTGCTTCCAGTGGCTCAAGCAGACACATAGACTAGATGGACTCTGGACCCACTTCCAGCTCATAAAAGATGGGTGACCCTAATCTTGCTTAAAGAGACTAGGTATAATTCATCTTATAACTTTAAAAGAATGGAATATTAAACCAATAAAACTACATGAACAGTGGAAGTTAAATAATAGGAAGAGGCTAAAGAAGCCCAGGGTCTTCCCCTGGTAGCTCAGATGATAAAGAATCTGACTGCAATGTGGGAGACCTGCGTTTGATCCCTGGGTCAAGAACATCCCCTGGAGAAGGGAATGGCCACCCACTCCAGTATTCTTGCCTGAAGAATCCCATGGACAGAGGAGCCTGCTGGCCTACAGTCCATGAAGTCACAAAGAGTCAGACATGACTGAGTGACTAAGCAGCAGCAGCAAAGAAGCCCAAAGCTCTCTTCAGATGTATCTGATGACCTGGCTGAGCAGAGCCCTATGATGGTGAGCAAATCACTGTAATCACAGTCCACACCAGCGAAAGTGGAACAGAGTCTGAGCCTTTTCTCCATGCTGGCAAGTTATAAATCCAGGCAGAGCCATTAACTTCCTACTTAATGTGCTAAATAGATAAAGACTGTCACCAGAAATCATCTGTTATTCCTCTTTCAGATGATGCAGATTTCTAAAGTCAAGAGAAGGATACTGAGTATCTTAATTATAGAATGTGATGTGGAAAATATTAGCCCAGAAGTTCCCAAACAGCTTTTCACATGTATCTAAATGAGCCAAATTGTTGCTTTCAAGTCCCTCAGATTTAAAGAAGCAAGAAAAATACTGGCACTAAAAACATATCATCCACTTATTATGGCAGCAACTTCTTTATAAGTTATACTTGTAACAGAGCCAAAATCACTATACAGTAACATTCTTTCAAAGAATATTTATTGATGCACCTATTAAAGGTGAGACACAATATTAGCACTCTATTAATCTATGGATATACTCTCTATAGTATATAAAGTCTGAGCAATATAAAAATATAAGATACATTTATGACATGTTTGAAGATTTCAAGTACAATTTATTTTTTATTCACTATATTCAGATTATAATGCATATAGTATTTACATAATAAACAATATGATCATTATATAAAATTATTCTTTAATGAGATTATGATCAGTTTTAGGGTAAAACATTGTACCATATGGTAATTCAGTGAAGCATAAAGAGATGGTTGGTATGCAAACATAATCATTTATTAACTCATTCCTCAACTACCGTATATGTTAGGTATGTTTCAAGCCCTTTGTTAGAGACTGAAGTGTACAAAGATAAATAAAACAGTCCCTGCCAAGAAATTGCTTACAATTTAGTTGAGGAGACAAAGTACCCAAACTATCTGACATGACTATAGTACATTTCAAGTACAATGGAGACAGAAAGCATGTATAGAACAGTTCTACTTGGGATTCAAGAAAATCTTAGACAAAATACCTCTTCAGACTATGGCTGATGCACATGATATTTTGAAGCCAAACATTGAATTTTACATTGATTCTTGCTGAATAAAAATAATGAATCAATAAGTCATGTGTATTATTAAAATTATTATTACTACTTTAAAATTAAAAATTTTTAAACAGTTCATTTTATGTACTCCTTAAAACAAACATGTTAGGTAGATGAATCAGAGATCCCATTTTACAGATGAGGAAATTAAGACTGAGTTTAGTTCACTTATTCAAGAAGTCACCTCTATGGATGGATTAAGTAACCTTACTGTGGTGAAGATTTCACAGTACATATGTGCAGCAAATCATCACATTTTACACCTTGAACTTACTGCAAGTATATGTCAATTACATCTCAATAAATCTGGGAGAATACAAGAATAAGGGGAAAATATGTCACCTTTCATTTTCATTTCTCTCCGTGCAGGGAATTATGGAGCACAGAAGGAGAGGAAACATTTCCTAATATGAGATTCTGACTTAAGGAAATTCATTAATAATTCATATATTCATCTATTAATTTTTCACTCTTGATTTCCTTCTGCTATTCATTCATTATTGTTTACTCATCCTTTTTTTTTCATTTATTCTTTTATATTGCTGTCACATCATTAGACACTATTTTAATGAAGGCTCTATAGTGGTCCAGTGTGGATGGACAAAGTTTTTGACACAGTTGCTCCTTTAGGGAGCTCAGATTTCTTGAAGGGAAGCAGATAGATATTAAAGAGTAGGAGAAAGTTTCAGGAGAGATATAAACAAAGGGTCATTAAGTTCAATGCACTTTGGCAGGGTCAAGTGCCTACATATTTCAGGGTCTCCCATGTGAAAAGGACATTCCCGGGAATCCTAAAATCTAATTTTGACTGCTTAAATATTGTAACATTGTATTAGGGTGCTCCAGATAAACAGAACCAATAGAATATGTGTGTAACTAGATATCTTAAATTTATTATAATGAATTGGCTGTCACAATTACAGAGACCAAGAAGTCCAGACCCAGGAAAGTCAATGGTATAGTTCCTGTCCAAATTTGAAAGTTTGAGAATCCGAGAGCCAATGGTGTAAGTACAAATCTGAGACTGAAGGCAGGAGAAGACTAATGTCCCAATTCAAAAACATTCAGACAGAGATTCCTTTCTTATATACTCTGCTTTTTATTCTATTCAGGAATTCAGCAGTTTGCATAAGGCCCACCCATACTGGGGAGGGCAGTATGCTTTACTCAGTTTACCAATTCAAATAATAAACCCACCTAGAAATGCCCTCACTAAAACACCCATAAATAATGTTCAACCAAATACCTAGCCTTGAGGCCTGCCGGGAGCTATCTCCCGGCATATTGCATATTGAGTGCAGCACTTTCCACAGCATCATTTTTCAGGATCTGGAATAGCTCAACTGGAATTCTATCACTGCCGGGAGCCAGCGTGAGGAACTCCGCCCGTGGCAAAGGTCATGAGGAAGGAGGCTCGGCTTACGCAAAGGCGGGATCGAGCCTCAGGAGTCCCCCTGGAAATTCCCGAGCATCTACCCCCAAAACCAGAGTCTGCCTACTTTCTGCTTTGTGCTTTCACCTACACCTCTGACTTTACGGAGGGGGCTGTCCCCCACTACCTCTCTCTGAAAAAAGAGTTGACTTATAGCTCCAGTTAATAAAGTTACTGGGTGTGATAGTGTTTCAACCTACAAACTCCTTTGGAAGTCCTCTAGCCTGCCTGAATAGGTTTTTCTGGCCACATGTGATTGCTCAGAACCTCCCAACTGGGAGAGGCATGAGATGTTCTAAACTGTCTAAATACAGAGTCCTTTGAGCAGTTAAAAGATTGATTAGAAATTGTATTGGTGAAGGGTTTTTCACTTTTTGGGCCAATGTTTGCTGCTAAGTCTCCATATCCCTTACCTGCTGTGTCCCTGGCAGTGTATTGATTAATATAATTGGTGTAAGTAGTAGCTTTAATGTTTGTAACCTTGGACCCTTGAGTTAATTCTTTTCTTGATTGAGCCCACTTCACCTTTGCCCTATAGGAATGCAACTTTATCCAATGCTTTTTTGGAGGCTGGCGCCTGACTTTAGAATAATCACCTTTAGAGAAAAATAAGTTTTCTGAAGAAAGGGTCTTAAAATGTTAACAGGCCTCCGGGCCAGAAGATGATGCAAATCACCTAAACTTTTGCATATGATAAGTTTGCAGGAAGAAAGCCTGGCTTACTGCATGACTCTACCCCTTCCCCCATTATCCTCTATGCATAACTTAAGGTATAAAAACTACTTTGGAAAACAAAGTGCGGGCCTTGTTCACCGAAACTTGGTCTCCCCATGTCATTCTTTCTCTCATCTTCTGGCTGAATTATTCAGCCTCTTTTCTCCACTGAATTTCCTCACTGAGCTATCCTCATTCTATTACTCTTTATATCTTTGATGAATATTTAAATAAATAGGTTGCCGATGCCATCTCTCCTTCGAATACCCTGGATCAGCCGGGGCTGGACCCCGGCAGAGGCCCAGTCAAATTAAATAAAATTAACCATCACAACTGTCATACTCTAAAACTTTTCAAACAGCACCATAACAAGGTCTCTGGTTTCTGACAACATTGAAAATCAATCACCCAAGCTTAACTTGCATACTAGTAATGAAATGATAAACAGCCCATAATTATTCCAACTGTGCCTCTGTCTTTTTCAGAATTGTGCAGGCCCATAACCAGAAATCCCAGCCATATCACCAAGTGTCCTGAAATGAGTTCCAAGGAAAAAATCCCCTACCTTGTAGTGGTGTTTGTCATTCTCTAGTTTATTCTTAAAAAGAGACCATTTTTATGTCTCTAGAGAACATTGATATAGTTGATTTCTGGATAAAACCCAAGATGATCCAGGCAAGAACTGGCCCAATGTACTACAAGTTTGATCATAACATGTAAAGTGCAGAACCAGCATCCTCCAGAGTGACCCTCTCCTCTTTGGGTATCCAAATGATTTTGCCCCCCAACACCAAATCCTTCAGGGCTTCTAGATAAACCAGTCAGGACCTGACCCTGAAGAGCATCTTTAAAAGCCTGCGCTGTATCTCCTTTGTCTTAATGGAGTAGATGATGGGATTGAGCATGGGAGGCACAAAGAGGTAGATAAGAGACATGAGGGTGTGAACAGCATGGGACAGGCCAGCACCAAAGCGATGTACGATGGACACACTCACCATAGGCACGTAGAGGATGAGCACAGCTAGGACATGGGACACACATGTGTTGAGTGTCCTGAGGCACTCCCCTGGGGAGGCAATGGCTAGCACTGAGCGAAAGATAAGTACATAGGAGAGAAGAATGAGGGCAGAGTCCAGGCCAAAGGTGAAAAGCACAATGGACAGTCCGTAGTGGCTATTGAGGGAGACATCAGTGCATGCCAGCTTAATCATATCCACGTGAAGGCAGTAGGCATGGGAAAGGATGTTCCGGGGATGGCAGAAAGGTAGTCTGTGCAGCAGCAGTGGGAAGACCAGGATGAGAGCAAAGCTTCGTAGGACAGTACACAGGCCCATGGCCACAATGCGGGCATTGGTGAGCACAGCGGCATAGTGCAGTGGGTTGCAGATGGCGACGTAGCGATCGAAGCTCATGGCCAAGAGGATGCCAGACTCTGTCCAAGAGAAGAGGTGGATGAAAAACATCTGGGCTAAGCAGACATTAAAGGCAATCATCCGGGCCTGGAAGCAGAGGGCAGCCAGCACAGTCGGCAGTGTGGAAAAGGATACTCCCAAGTCGTTGACAGACAGTAGGGACAAGAAGTAGTACATGGGCTGGTGCAGACTCGGCTCCTCCTTAACAATGAGGAGGATCAGGATGTTTCCCACAATGGCGATGGCATAGAGCAGAAGGAGAGGAAAAGATAGCCAGGGCTCCATGGCCTCCGTTCCTGGGAAGCCCGTCAAGATAAAGAAGGGAGCATCAGAGACATTGATCTTGAAGTTGCCCATGAGAGGCTGGGGACAACTGTCATCAGCCAGTATGACTTTTTGGAGAAATTACATCATATGTCTAAGACTATATTGTTCCCAGGGAGGAAAAGAAACACTTAGGTTCATAAATCATGATTATTCATAGATTTTATTCTTAAAATACACTGGGAGGTTGACCAGGAGGTCATGAAATGCTAGTAGCTGAGAAAAAGAGTTCTTTCTTAGACATCTTTCAGAAAAGAGTCAATAAGTACTCAAGGTGGTTGACCAGCTCTTTAAGTCTTACTGGTAGTCTTCTAGTTGACTTCCTTATGATCATTATCACAGCTCCCCTTCAAATGTCCCCAAATTTCACAGTCATGATCTTAGGTACCTCCCAAGAGATGTAAACACTTAATATCCAGCCTGACAGACTAGGAACCAAGGGTGCAAGGAAGGAAAAGGAATTACTCCAGGTTTTCTTGGGAAGCAGTTACATGGCTAGAGCTGTAACTTAGTAATTCAGTTCCCATCCTGAGGTGACTTTGTGATCCAGAGTCCCACATTTCACACTGGAAGTATACATGAAGGAAGCCTGGGAAGTCAGCATGTCTCAAAAGGCATCATAGCTTTATTAGTACAGCATATAGAATCAGAACACACTGGGTTTGATTTCTAATGCTTTCACTTAATAGCACTGTGGCATTAGGTAGATTTCTTAAACTCTCTTCTTCGGTTTCTTTATTTTTTAGATAAAGATAAAGTAGAGTTGCCCTATGCATATGCATATATGCTATATAAGATAAAAGGAGAGAGAGAAAAAAAAAAAACTTGAACTTGGAACATGTCCTATCCATAGTAAGAATTATAGAAGTACTGCTATTATTATCATTTAAAATCATTTTTAGATGGAAAATAAATTATATAGTATGCTTCCTTTGACAAGATTCATGGAATATATTTACATTAAACTTAAATATGCATTTTTAAGTCACATATTATCACATAATAAATTATGGTAGAGACAAGCAAAAGTAAATTGTAAAAGTTTAAGAAAAATTAGGAGAGAAAAAATTATAACATTAAAAACATCCTATCCATTAACTTATTTTTCCTATGAGTGGTTAAAAACAGCATTCTTTAATTTCCACAATAGATCATATTTTTTCATCTCACAGACTTTCAAATTTCAACCAGAGTAGATTATGAGAAATGTTTCCTTGACGCCGGACCAAATAAGGTTGTGAGAAGGGGTGCTAAAAGGGTAATCAATGCATCTTGCATTTTTTCCTTTGGTCTCTCGCACAGGGGAGTTTCAACTATCTGGGAAAGAAACTATATTTAGGAATATTTTATAATATTTCTGTGACATGTCCAAAACCCTTTAATACACTTTTGTCTCTCATGGATAATTTCTAACACTTAAGTGTAATTACCCACCACTGATTATTATTTTAAGTGACCCCTGGGGGAAATTTTGCTTTTTTTCTTCCAGAAGCTTAGTATCACATCAATGAAAAATCAGATTAGAAATCAGAGAGAAATTCTCTATCAGTGTGATAAGTGTCTGGAACAAAGTTTTCAGGGAATTACTGCTGAAGAATGGGGATGCTGAGTAGCAGCACTGGGTTTGAAGAATTAGGGAAGATGAGCCAGATAAGCCCTTGGAAACCTGTATAATGTAATGACCTCTCTAGTACACATAGAGAAACTGTCACTGAAGATTTTAGAGGAGACAATCTTAAGGACATGCATGGGTCACCCACTTCTTGAGCACCCCACTCTTGAGTTCCACTTTATCATGTCACATGTTCTACTATAAGGAAGTCTAGAATTTCCTTAACTAAAAACTTCCTGCTCCAGAATAGGGCCAGTTTTAGTACCTCTTTCCTGTCCTAATTAGAGATGTTGCTTGAGTTCAGCAAGTGCTCTTCTCTGTTCCTTAATATTTTTTTCTCAACGTTCATGCCAAATAGAAAGTGGGGGCAGAAGATGGAGAGGGAAGTGATAGAAGGAGAAGGATTGAAGGGCAAGAAGAAACACAGAGAATGAGGAAGAGGCAGAGAACAGAGGGTAAACATAGGAGAAGTAACACAGAAAAGGGACAGCTTGGGTGAGAGAAAGGAAGTGTAAGACCAGAGAAGGGATTTTAGGTAGACAGTGGTTGGAAAATTAAAGCTAGAGAGGGAGAAGAAAAAGAAAATAAAAAAGAAGACAGAAGAACAGTGATAGGAAAATGCCCCAGCTGGACTCTGGTGCTCCAAGAGGATTGGGCTATGTTTTCTCCAAGCAAGGGCAACGCACATCACATTTTACAGGAACTGCCTCTCAGGCTCTGAGCCATGAAAGAGCTATAGTAAAGCCATAATGTCCCCAGCTAAACCCATTTGGGAATAGGCTCCTCACAGTGGGAGCCCAGTAGACACCTCTTGCAATCTATTCCCAAGGTTGTTTCAGACCTGTCTGCAAAGGCCAAGGCAACACAACTGTAACTGAGCAGGACCCTGTGGGGCCTTCCTAGGGCAGACTCCTCCCCCATGTCCTTTGCCTGCTTCTTTTTTGTACAAAAGCTGCAGTGTCCCAGGACTCCCCTGAGTTACAAAAAATTTGGCTCAAGAATTAATAATAATAATTGATATGAGCATGCAGTGACAAAAGTAGCAGTTGGTCCAGGAGAACTGGTAACAATTCAATCAGTCCTATGGCAATTACAGAATCTTTAGTTCCTCCCTGAAATACACAGACAACTGTATCTGATGCACATTTCCTGAGTGGTTAAACAGATGCTAAACTCCCCACCAAATGGAAGTTAACTACTGGATGACCATGAGCATGTAGCCCCTAGACTGGTTGGAGCCCAAAGACTGATAATGTTAACACTGTGACACCGTCTTATACCTCACCATCAACCAATCAGAGAATTGGGCACAAGCTGACCACAGACCCTGCAATCCCCCTCCCTCACCTTGCCTTTAAAAATGCTTTGCTGAAACCCATTGGGGAGTTCTGGGTTTTGAGCACTAGCTGCCCCAGACTCCTGCCTGGCACCTTCCTCCAACAATAAATGCTGAACCTTCCTTTACCACCAGCCAGTGTCAGTAGGTATCAGTGGACTGGCTTTACTGCCTGTAGGCAAGTGCACTTAAGTTTACCTTCAGTAACACCTTCTCTCCTCCCAGCTAAGCAGGGCTTAGCTGCCCCCACACCAGGTCCTCATGACCCCTTAGATCTTCTCCAGGATGGGTTCCAAGGGCTTTGAAAGATGAAGAGTATGGATGCCAAGAATATAACTAATTCCTCCTGACCTTCAGCTCTGGGGTTTCTTTTCTCCATGCCAAGTCTCCCTTCTCTTCTGAATTTTCAGAAGCCAAAATGTAGAGTTGGTTAGAATTGTAAGTGATAGAAACACAATAATCCTCAATAATACTCCGTGTTTATAATTTTCCTTGGACTCCATCAAGAAGTTCTTAAGCATTGTCATTTTCAATCTTAAAAACCAAATTTGGAGAGAAATGTTATCTTCCCATTTTACTGGTGAGAGAAATTAATTGCCCAGGAGGTCAAATTAAGTTCAAAGTTATAATACCATAGTGTAGCAGAAATGCTGGAGAAGGGAATGTCAACCCACTCCAGTATTCTTGCCTGGAGAATCTCACAGACTGAGGAGCCTGGGGAACTACAGTACATGGTGTCACAAAAAGTCAGACATGACTGAAGTGACTGAGCAAAAGCAGAACTGCATTCAAACATAGATCACTCATTTAATCACTTAACATTTTCAGAAAACCTAATAAGAATTTTTATCCAGTAAAGACCCTGGAACATGTTTCATCTACCTGTTAATCATTACCATCTCTACCTTTTTTCCTTTTTATCCTTTTTTTCCTACTTAATTGATTGTCTTTCTGCTTGTGCCTCTCTCTGCAACATCCCTCAAAAGTAGAGGAAACTAAAAAGGAAAAGAATAAAAGAAGCTAAATCAATCTTTCTCATTCTCATGACCATAAATTTCTGGCTTTCCCACAGGGCTACCAGCTAAGATGTGGAATACAAACCTGGCCCCTTCCTCTGTACCCTTCACCCAGATTCAGGGCTTGCCTTGTCTGTAGTATCACATATGTAAATGGATTCTAGGCAGTTGAACTTTCAAGTTTCAATGATTACACAATTCTATGATTTTTTAAAATTTTGTTATTAATATGTAATTTATATACCATAAAAGTTGTAAATTCACTGTTTTTTTTAGCATATTTGCAAAGTTTGCAGAACATTTTTAATCACTCTAAAATGAAATCCCATTACCATTAGCAGTCACTCCTCATTCTCATTTATCCCAGACCCTGACAATAACTAATTTACTTTCAGTTTTTGTAGGCGTGTCTATTCTGAAAATTTTATTTAAATGCAAATTATTTATTTATTAGAAATAATTCTTCTTAAAATATTTGTAAACAAATTTTATGTGAAAATAGGTTTTTAGCTCTTTAGAGTATTTATTAATACCTAGCAATAAAAGTTCTGAGTCACTAGTAACTGTTTGAAATGTATATCTGTTTGAAAAAAAGCCTAACTGTTGTCCAAAATGGCTTCACCAAAATTTACATTCCCACCTGCAAAGTATGAAGAATCCATTTTCTCCATATGTTTCTAGCATTTGTTATTTTCTGATTTTGTTTTTTATTTTATTTTCATTTATAACCTTTTTAATGCATGGAGTGATATCTCATAGTGGTTTTGATTTGCATTTCCCTAATGATGGAGAAGGCACTGGCAACCCACTCCAGTACTCTTGCCTGGAAAATCCCATGAACGGAGGAGCCTAGTAGGCTGCAGTCCATGGGGTCGCTAAGAGTCGGACACGACTGAGCGACTTCCCTTTCACTTTCCACTTTCATGCGTTGGAGAAGGAAATGGTAACCCACTCCAGTGTTCTTGCCTTGAGAATCCCAGGGACAGAGGAGCCTGATGGGCTGCCGTCTATGGGGTCACACAGAGTCGGACATGACTGAAGCGACTTAGCAGCAGCAGCAGCAATAACTAATGAAGCTGAACATCTCTTTTGTGCTTATTCACTATTTGTCTATCTCACTTTGCAGAAATGTATGTTCAAATCATTTGCCTATTTTTAATTGATTTGTCTTTTTGTTGTTGAGTTGTAAGAGCTCTTCATATATTTTGGATATTAAATTCTTTTTTTATTAATTTATTTTAATTGGAGGCTAATTACTTTACAATATTGTAGTGTTTTTTTTTTCATTTTATTTATTTATTTTTTATTTTACTTTACAATATTGTATTGGTTTTGCCATACATTAAAATGAATCTGCCATGGGTGTACATGTGTTCCCCATCCTGAACACTCCCCCCCACCTCCCTCCCCATCCCATCCCTCTGGGTCATCTCAGTGCACCATCCCCAAGCACCCTGTATCATGCATCAAACCTGGACTGGCGATTCATTTCACATATGATAATTTGCATGTTTCAATGCCATTCTCCCATATCATCCAACCCTCGCCCCCTCCCACAGAGTCCAAAAGACTGTTCTATATTATCTGTGTCTCTTTTGCTATCTTGCATACAGGTTATCATTACCATCTTTCTAAATTCCATATATATGCATTAGTATACTGTATTGGTGTTTTTCTTTCTGGCTTACTTCACTCTGTATAATAGGCTCCAGTTTCATCCACCTCATTAGAACTGATTCAAATGTATTCTTTTAATGGTGGAGTAATACTCCATTGTGTATATGTACCACAGCTTTCTTATCCATTCATCTGCTGATGGACATCTAGGTTGCTTCCATGTCCTGGCTATTATAAACAGTGCTGCGATGAACATTGGGGTACACATGTCTCTTTCAATTCTGGTTTCCTCGGTGTGTATGCCCAGCAGTAGGATTGCTGGGTCATATGGCAGTTCTACTTCCAGATTGGAAAAGAAGAAGTAAAACTCTCACTGTCTGCAGATGACATGATCCTCACATAGAAAACCCTAAAGACTCCACCAGAAAATTACTAGAGCTAATCAATAAATATAGTAAAGTGGCAGGATATAAAATCAACACACAGAAATCCCTTGCATTCCTATACACTAACAATGCAAAAACAGAAAGGGAAATTAAGGAAACAATTCCATTCACCATTGCAATGAAAAGAATAAAATACTTAGGAATATATCTATCTAAAGAAACAAAAGACCTATATGTAGAAAACTATAAAACACTGGTGAAAGAAGTGAAAGAGGAAACAAATAGATGGAGAAATATACCGTGTTCATCGATCAGAAGAATCAATATAGTGAAAATGAGTATACTATCAAAAGCAATCTATAGATTTAATGCAATCCCTATCAAGCTACCAACAGTATTTTTCAGAGAACTAGAACAAATAATTTCACAATTTATATGGAAATACTAAAAACCTCAAATAGCCAAAGCAATCTTGAGAAAGAAGAATGGAACTGGAAGAATCAACCTGCCTGACTTCAGTCTCTACTACAAAGCCACAGTCATCAAGACGCTATGGTACTGGCACAAAGACAGAAATATAGATCAATGGAACAAAATAGAAATCCCAGAGATAAATCCATGCACCTGTGGACACCTTATCTTTGACAAAGGAGGCAAGAATATACAATGGAGAAAGGACAATCTCTTTAACAAGTGGTGCTGGGAAAACTGGTCAACCACTTGTAAAAGCAGGAAACTAGAACACTTTCTAACACCATACACAAAAATAAACTCAAAATGGATTAAAGATCTAAACGTAAGACCAGAAACTATAAAACTCCTAGAGGAAGACATAGGCAAACACTCTCCAGCATAAACCACAGTAGGATCCTCTATGACCCACCTCCCAGGATATTGGAAATAAAAACAAAAATAAACAAATGGGACCTAATTAAACTTAAAAGCTTCAGCACAACAAAGGAAACTATAAGCAAAGTGAAAAGACAGCCTTGAGAATGGGAGAAAATAATAGCAAATGAAGCAACTGACAAAGAATTAATCTCAAAAATATACAAGCAATTCCTGCAGCTCAATTCCAGAAATATAAACGACCCAGTCAAAAAGTGGGCCAAAGAACTAAACAGACATTTCCCCAAAGAAGAAATACAGATGACTAACAAACACATGAAAAGATGCTCAACATCACTCATTATCAGAGAAATGCAAATCAAAACCATTATGAGGTACCATTTCACGCCAGTCAGAATGGCTGCGATCCAAAAGTCTATAAGCAAGAAATGCTGGAGAGGGTGTGGAGAAAAGGGAACCCTCTTACACTGTAGTGGTTTTTGCTATCCATTGACATGAATCAACCATGGTACTTATCAGGTATATGATTTGTAAAACTTCTCTCCCATTCTGTGGTTTGTCTTTTTCACTTTCTTGACACTGACTAAATACTAAAAATATATTTTTTATAAAGTCCAATTTATCTATTTTTCCCCCTTTGGTCCCTTGTGCTTTTGGTGTGTCATAAAATCACCATGTAACACAAGCACACAATGACTTACACTTAAGGTTTTTTCTAAAGATGTTGTAGATTCGTCTTACATTTAGATGTTTGATTCATTTTGAATTAAGTTTGAGAGAGGAGCCCAATTTCAGTCTTTTGCATATGGATATCCAATTATCCCTGCTTCTTCCAAAACCCTAGAGCAATCCCCTTGGGTTTTCATACCTGAGAGTCACAGAGAGTTAATAAATAACTGCACTTACCAAGGCTGTTGACATGAGGAGGCTGGAATCCCCAAGCTAAGATGAACACACTCACTGAGGACAGATAAGACTTAAAACTGAGAAGAGATCAAACTTCAGGTGTCATACTCAGATCCCACCATCCTCTAAATCATACTTGCACACATGCATGAAATCACAACTTTCACATCTCAAAAAAAATTACATTCTGGAACATAATACCTGCACAAACCTCCACACACCCTCCAACAGAACCTCACACTCATTTATGACATGCATTACAGAGTTCAACTTCAGTGCGCTTCACTTGTGAATGCATGCTAATCACACAGGTATGTTTTTGAATTGAAAATATTATGTTCTGAGAAAGAACTCCAAGTTCAGTGATTGAATTTTATATCTTAGAAGAAGACCTCAAACACATAGCCATCATAGTGACCCAGAAACAAGGCTGAGTGGGAAAAGTTGGAGACAATTCCCTCATTCCACCCAGAGTGGTGCTCTGGCACAACGTCTCTTTTCTATGACTTTACCTGGAAAGCAATCTTGATTATACCTAATCTCTCTGGTCCTCCTATCTATAGATGATCACAGAGTAGCAGGTGCCTTAAAATAACTATTTGAAATCTTCCTCTATGGGCAAGACTAGACTGGGTAAAGAGAGGAAGAGAAGAGACTCTAGCTCCCTTGTGTGGTACCCAAGCTTCTTTCCTTTAGTGGCTGCGGCCATCTGTGAAAAACTCAAAGCAGATAAGAGGGGCTTTTCACATTTATGTGACTGTTTGGAGTGCAGGTAATAAATAATGGTATAGCAATGCAGATAATGACACTGGAGTGCCTTGAAAGAAAAAGATAGAAAGTAAAGTATCGGCTATATAAATGGACAGTTAAGTGAGGGAAAAACACCATACTTTGAATCAGGAGACCCAAGACTTAATTTCACTTCTAAAGTAAGATATGTTATGATCTGAATTACATCAGTTCATTTCTCTGAACTTGGATTTCATTTTGCTAAGACAGAGATACAATTATTATATTCTGTATCACTCCTATATGTGGCTATGGGACCAAGAGCTTGTAAAAAATGGGGAACACATTGTTTTTGGTGTACAAACTTAATAAAACTATATGTATTATCCTTCAATTAAAAATAAATAAATTTTTAAAAGACTATACGCTTTACTCTTTACCACCCATTTAAAAAGTCAGCCAGGTGTTTCCATTTCTAATTTATAAATATAAAAATTGAGTCTCAAAAAGGTTGTGGTACTTTTTAATGCTAAATAGTGAATAGGCAGAAAAGCTAAGATGAGGATTCCAGAATTGTTGCTTTTATAAATTGAGACTTCCCAGAGCAGTGTTCTTGCCTGGAGAACCCCAGGGACGGTGGAGCCTGGTGGGCTGCTGTCTCTGGGGTCGCACAGAGTCAGACACGACTGAAGCGACTTAGCAGCAGCAGCAGCAGCAGCAGAGAAGGGAAGGGATTTTCTTAAGATTAAGTAACACTCTTGTGACAAACTCAGAACTAAAGCTCAGGATTCCTGGCCTTTTACAAAGGATGTTTTTAGGTGTACAATGTTACTGAGGGAAGATGTATATAATACTACCACTCTATAATAGTCATGTATTCACTCAGGATGTCTACCGTGGGTGAATTCTAGGACACTCTACTTCCTCCCTCAATCTGCTTCTATCAGCACTTGGCATTCTGATCTGGCTGTTACATGCAACCATTAACTGGTGGGACTATAAGATTTCAGGCTGCCTTTGCATAGTTTGAAGTGCTGTCTCCCTAGATAGCATGCCGACTACACCTCTTGCTTTCTTCCTCTGAACTCACATATGTACTCAAAATAATGTAGATATGCAGTTATTGAGTATTTCTGTATATTCAGGCTGCCTAATAAATGGCAATCCACTCCAGCACTCTTGCCTGGAAAATACCATGGATGGAGGAGCCTGATAGGCTACAGTCCAGCGGGTCGCAAAGAGTCGGACACGACTGAGCGACTTCACTCTCACTTTCATTTTCAATCTCTTTATAGGCACTTCAGGTGAGACATAAAAATAAGTCATTTGGTGTGTATTTGGGCAGTTATCTTATAAAAACAGAGTAAGTAAGCAAAATATTGTAGCATTAAGACAAGAAGTCAATACTATGTTGCTAAGAAGTTACTAGGATTAAGTCTTTTGGTGAATATTGATCAAACTTTCTAGGTACAGACACACAGTCATGTTGTCTGGAGGTTGCAATTGCATAAAGATGCAGTCTTAGCTCAATAGGATTTTGGAAAGTGATGAATGAACAGAAATAGACAACTAAGGACTAAGTTAGAGAGGAAAAGCTTTTGGAAGGCAAAGAGACTTGCCCAGAGTTTAAAAATTAGAGAGAAAGAAAAAGAAAAAGTCTCCTTGGGCAAAGGAAATACTGATATTGTAAACTTTAAAAAAGAGAGAGAGAGAATAAATATTCCTAGATGTATCAGGACAAAAAAAAAACAACTGAATGATGAGCAGAATGTGGTAGGAGATAAGTCTAGAGGGGTTAGACAGAGCAAATGCTTAAATCTTTATCATGGTTCTTGGGATTTAGAACTCAAAGCATGATTGATGAGTATAGGAATTAGCAGATGAAAAATTGATTTATGTTATAGAAACTTTTAAGATTCTTAAGCAAGTTATAACAATAAATATTTTTCTCAGCTTCAAAAAGATGACTTCACAGAAAAATCATTTTATGTGAATGAACCAGATCTCTCATGCTGCAGGACAGGTGTACCTTCAGCCCTTGGACAAAGCCCTTTATTTGCCAAGCAGAATGCCAGCATTCAACATTAGCGATGACCATCTCCCAGCCACTCTCTTCCTGACAGGGATCCCAGGGCTGGAGTGGGCTCATGTCTGGATTGCCATCCCCTTTTGTGCCATGTATATAGTAGCACTGGCTGGGAATGCCACCCTCATCCTGATCATAGTGACAGACAGTGCCCTTCATGCGCCCATGTACCTCTTCCTTTGCCTCCTCTCACTCACTGACCTGGCTCTCAGCTCCACCACTGTGCCCAAAACGTTGGCTATTTTGTGGTTCCAAGCAGGTGAGATTTCCTTTGATGGGTGCCTGGCCCAGATGTTTTGTGTCCATTCTATTTATGCTCTAGAGTCCTCGGTTCTTCTTGCCATGGCCTTTGATCGATACGTGGCAATCTGCAACCCACTGAGATACACAACCATCCTCAACCATGCTGTCATAGGCAGAATCAGCCTTGTGGGTATATTCAGGAGTATAGCTCTTGTCTCCCCCTTCATCTTCCTGTTGAGGCGACTGCCCTACTGTCAGCACCATGTCATGGCACACACATACTGTGAGCACATGGGCATTGCTCGACTGGCCTGTGCAAACATCACTGTCAATATAGTCTATGGGCTAACTGTGGCCCTTCTGGCTGTGGGTCTGGATTCCATCCTCATTGCCGTTTCCTATGGCTTTATTCTCCATGCTGTCTTTCGTCTTCCATCTCAAGATGCCAGGCGCAAGGCTCTGAGTACCTGTGGCTCCCACCTTGGTGTCATCCTGGTCTTCTACATCCCTGCCTTCTTCTCCTTTCTCACCCACCGTTTTGGCCAACACCGAGTCCCCAGGCACGTGCACATCTTTCTGGCTAATCTCTATGTTCTGGTGCCTCCTGTGCTCAACCCAATCATCTATGGGGCTAGGACCAAGGAAATTCGGAGTCGACTTCCAAGACTGCCTCACTTGTGGAAGGTCTCAGTATGAGTTCTTGCAGCAGTTGGAGATGAGAATGAAAGGTAAATGAGAAGGATAATTATCCAGCTACATTTACATAGATAAAGCCTGTGATGTGAGAGAAATGGTGATATGGAAGGAAGCGCTTTATGAAGAATGATCAGATAAATGGGACTTGTTAAGGATTACACTGAATATGCTCTTTGAGCAATTCTGAATTGCTCAGAACAAGGTAATAAGGTAGTTTCTGTATCATCTCAGAAGGGACAGTAGCTTTCCAAAATGCTAGTCAGTTCTGTTCTGGAGTGGACACTGCATCTCACAGTGGGTTTTTCTATTGGAATGTTAAGTGACAAAAAAAGAAAACCAAAGATGAAACATCTGGAGTGAACTTGAATCTGAACTCCAAAACTTTGGACAGTAGTTAAGAGCACAAGATCTGAAATCAGAGGGCCTGAGTTTGAATGCTTTCTCCTTTATTGTTGGTTTTCTACTTTGAGCATGTTACTAAACATTTCTATGTCTATTTTGGTGAACTGTAAAATTGGGACAATGATTAATTATATCTAACACTTGAATTACAGTGAGGATTAAGTAAATTACTGAATGTATGTACAACATGTAGAACAATGCCTGAAAATGCTCAATAAACAAATAAATGATTAAAAGCTTCTCTAAAAAGCTTCTGCACAGCAAACAAAACAAAAAGATAGCCTACAAAATGAGAAGATATCTGAAAATCATATATCCAATAAGGGGTTAATATTGAAAATATGTAAATAACTCATACAACTTAACAGCAGAAAAACAAACAAACATATTAAAAGTGGACAGAGGTTCTGAATGGGCATTTTTCCAAAGAAGAGACTCAGATGGCCTTCAAGCATACAAAAAGAGTTCAGTGTCACTTAATTACTAGGGAAATAAAAGTTATAAACACAATGAGGTATCAATCACACTTGTTAGGATGATTAATATAAAAAATGACAAGACATTATTACATATAAAATAGATAACTAATAAGGACCTGCTATGTACCACAGGGAACTCTTGTTCAATACTCTGCAATGCTCTATATGGGAAAAGAATCTTAAAAAGAGTGGATATATGTATTGTGTATGCATATGTATAACAGATTCACTTTTCTGTACACATGAAACTAACACAGCATTGTATATCAATTATAGATAATTTTTTTTTATTTTTTAACTTTACAATATTGTATTGGTTTTGCCATATATCAAAATGAATCCACCACAGGTATACATGTGTTCCCCATCCTGAACCCTCCTCCCTCCTCCCTCCCCATACCATCCCTCTGGGTCGTCCCAGTGCACCAGCCCCAGGCATCCAGTATGGTGCATCGAACCTGGACTGGCGACTTGTTTCATATATGGTATTATACATGTTTTTTTAAAAAAAGACACAGTCTGTTTTCCCAAGGCTCATAGAAAATCAAAAGAGATCAAATAAAATGATGATAATATTTATCCTTAAAATTATTTTTACCTTTATAAAAAGCTTCAGGATGAATCAAGTAACAAGTAAAAAGTTGTTCTAAAAACTAAAACAGACAAGATAAACATGGTGAGGATACAGGGAAAGGGGGAACCCTGGGGCATTGTTTCTAGGAATGTGTATTGATGCAGTCACAATGGAAAACAGTATGGAAATTCTTCAAAGACTTAAGAATAGGAAGACCATATGATCCAGCTTTTCAAATTTGGGTATTTATCAAAGAATACAAAAACACTAATTTGAAAAGATATGTGTGTGCTAGTCAGTTGTGTCTGACTCTTTGCGATCCCATAGGCTATACCCAACCAGGCTCTTCTGTCCACAGAATTCTCCAAGCAAGAATACTGGAGTGGTTTGCCATTCCCTTCTCCAGGGAATCTTCCTGACCCAGGGATCGAACCTGGGTGTCCCGCATTACAGGCAGATTCTTTCCCGTCTGAGTGACCAAAAGATACATAGACCACTAAGTGCACTGCAGTATTATTTACAACAGCTGAGATATGGAAACTAACTTCTGATAAATGGATGAATGGATAAGGAAGATGCAGTGTGTATGTCGACTGGAATACTACTAAGTCATAAAAAAACATAATATCTTTCCATTTGTGACAACATGGATGGACCTTGAGGGTATCATGCTAAGTGAAATAAACCAAACGGAGAAAGATAAATACCATATGATTTCACTCACATGTGAAATACACAAATAAATAAACAACCAGAGAAGCAAACCAATACAAACTAAAACAAACACATATATAGAGAGAAAAGAATAGTGATTACCAAAGAGGAAAGTGACTGGAAAAGGTTGGCTGACAGATGGAAACTAAAGTTTGATGCTGAGCAAGCTGCAGTGTACACAGAAGTTGAAATATAATGTTGTACACATGAAACTTATATAGGTTATAAATCAATAATATCTGTTTTTTTAATTAATAATATTTTAAGCATTTTAGGGCTTCCCTGGTGGCTCAGATGGTAAAGAATCCACCTGAAATGAAGGAGACCTGGGTTTGATCCCTGGGTTAGGAAGATTCCCTGAATAAAGGAAAAGCTACCCACTCCAGTATTCTGGTCTGGAGAATTCCATGGACTGTATAGTCCATGGGGTTGCAAAGAGTAAGACATGACTGAGCAACTTGGCTAAACATTTGAGCCTAATGTTAAAGGAAACAAAAATTCCAACACGCATAAAAATTACTATTACATGAATAAAAGAGTAATTGTCATGAAAGATTCGTGTAAAAATATATGTGGGAAAATGGAGCAGAGTCAAGGAAACAAAGCAGTATATTAAATTCCTGACAGTTAAGAAAAGCTTGTTTATTTACTTTGAAATAAATAATGGTGAGTTAACAATTTCTAGGGCATAAAGAGTCCATACGGTCCACTTTAAATGGTCATATGGGAGTTTTAAATGTCAATATTCACAATATACTGAAAATTATGTCTATTTCTACCTTTTAAACTTTGAATGATAATTTTTAGTTGTCAAAGTTCTGAAGGGGGCATATAGTGTTTTGAATATTCTTTTAGACACTCCAATGAAGACCACAGTTTAAAGTTATTCAAGAGAGGTCTATTAGAAGGAAAGTTACAGTATTCTGAAGTTAGGAGGAGAGAATAACTAGTCTTGGAAGGGGTTGATGGAAGCGATGCTTGTGCAGGACATGACAGATGGTTGATGTCAAGGGATCTTAGGTAATCTACCTGCAGCACTGATGTCATTCCCTATCAGGACTGGCTTCATGGGCATATGACCTGGGCAGTTACATAACATCCATGCTCAGAATGGCCTCTGGCTTTCCTGACCACTCTGCTGTCATCATCATGAAATTCGTGATAATTTTACCTTTGAACTTGTGTTTGTAAGTGAAATCTGATAGCACAATGATGTGTGCACAGGCCCACTACCATTACCTGCTGTCCCTTTCTCATGATTATCTCACCACGCCTCATAAGCACAGAATTCTGGTGTACCCACAAGAGAGGGAGTTCAAGGAGACACACAGGAATAAAGCAAAGAGAAGAGAATGAGAGGATGGGGGAGGGGGAAGCAAAAAATTAGAAGGGAGGATAAAATATAATCCATCATACACTAGATGCTTAATTTCCACTTTCTTTGAAAAGTCATGAAGGAAAATTTCCCTTTCTTACCTCAGTTACTTTATCTACCTTCCTTTTCTTTCTGTCTCTCAAAAGGTGCACCAAATCCCTAGAGGAGTCCTCTTTGATTTCACACCTGAGCATCACGGGGAGAATCAATAAATAACCTTACTTACAAGTCCCTGGACCAGAGGAGGTGGGAACACAGAGATGAGCTGAGGACATATACTGAGCCCAGACACATCAGATAAAAGGTCACACATCTCAGCCCAGATTGCACATTCAGAGCCCTTTGCTTCCTTACTGCTCCCACTTGCACCTGCACAGAAACAGCTTTTACACACTTAAGTAACATTTTGTATTCACATGCACACCTGCACAACCTTGCGTTCTATCCATACAGCCTCACACTCACATAGTACACACGCTCATAGGATTCAAACTCAGTGTGGTCTACCTGCAAATGCACACCTGCCACACAGTTCTTGAAATCAGATTGCCTGATGTCTGTGTTCAGTGGAAAGACACAGAGCATAATTATTGAGGTCTTATGAGAGAAAGGAACCTCAAAGAACCAGATCCTGGACAATCTGGGAAGGACGCTCGCACTGTGGGCTAGAATGAAGCTCCAGTCCAATATCCTTATCCCATTGTTTCCCAAGGAGGAAAAATCCAGCTGAATTATCTCAATCTTTTTCATCCTCAGACCCACAGATGGACACAGAGTAATGGCTGTCTTACTGTAACCACTTGATATCTTCCTTAGGGGGCCATGAAAAAGCTGGGAAGAAAGGAGGCAGGAAGACGGTAGTGATTCCAGCCCTCTGCCCTCTACCATCCAAGCTTCTCTCCCCTGGTGTCTCAGTCCTGTGTACGGAGCCCAAAAGCATCTGGTGTCTTCAGTGGAAGCCTCTACACAAATAGGGTGGGCTTCCTAATTCTCTTTGCCACTTTGGAATTCAGATAAGTAATAAAGTGATTGCAGCGTTTTGAATTATTGACATAATGCTTTGATCAAAAGACATAGGAATTCAGATATTGCTCATATTAATGGACATTTGGGTGAAGTAAAAGCTTGCAACTCTGAATCAGAACACATAAAATCTAATTTTAGTTTTGCAATTAACATGCTTTGAAATCTGGACTACATATATTCACCTCTCTGGACTTGGTCTTCCCAGTGATTAGGGGTTCAAATGATAGGTATAGTCTATTATCTTTGTAGTATACAGAAAGTGTTAAAGAAACAAAGAAAGGAAGGAAGAGAAGATTATTTGGGATGTCCATATTTGTAACCACATAAATACTATTTTAAGCTCTACCATAAAATCTTGTGAAGCTGGTAGATCAAGTGATGCCATTTCCAATTTAGAGACAAAAAACTAAAGGCAAAAAGTGTTGCAGCGATTGTTCCAATGCAGCAACATGAGCAGATAGAAAAGAGAGAGTCATTGTTCTTTCCAAATGAAGATTGGCTAGGAAAGAGAGAGATTTGTTTCCACTCACATATCAACTTTGTTACAGAAGCAGGGTTAAAATTCAAGCTTTTCCAAATTCTACACAGACTTAAGGACACAATACAAATAACAGGGTCTGAACTGTGCAGATTCACTTATGAGTGGATTGTTCAATAATAAATACTGCAGTACTACTTACTGATCAGTGGTTGGTTGAATTTGTGAATGCTAATTAGTAGATGTGATGAGCCACTTTATGAGAAAGCTCTTATATGGAGGGCAGGTAATAAATTATATAAGAATCTTCAGCTGCCCAGATGATTGGCATCCATAACACCCTCATTGTTCAAGGGTCAACAGTATGCTATCAAGGAAGAGTGTCTGTAAATACTCGCTAGCCTTCAACAGCCAGAAACAGATTCTCTTTCAGGATATCTTCACTGTTAGCAACCTTGGGGCCACAGATTTTATCCCTTAGTCAGCCTCTGTGAGTACTTGGTATTCTGATCTAGCCAGGGTATCCAGACATTACACTGGTGGGCATGCTGGACTTTGGCTGGCTTTGCCATAGTAGGGAGGGCTGTTTTGCCAACTAGCATGTTGATGTATATTTTGCTTTATTCTATTATACTTCTTGAATATTCAACTTGCTGTACATATTCAATCATGAGATATATAAGCATATTCATAATTTCCTATATTTTTTCTAGGCATTTCAAGTGAGATATACAAAGAGATTCTTTGGGTATATATCTGGGAAGGTGCATTACAAGCACACACACACAAAAACTGAACACATTATTATATCATTAAGTCTAAAAAGCAATGCAATGTTATTAAGTTGTAAAAATTGAGGCTTAATGAACAGTGACCAAAATGACTAGATATACTATTACAGTCAGTGTAGAAGATACCATAACGAAGACATACTCTCACTCAATGGAATTTTGTAAGCAGAAGAATGGAAAAAAGAATGAGACAAGTATGGACATAAAAAATAAAAGGGTGTCAGGAAGACAGGGAAACTTTCACTGAAATTTAAAAAACAGGAAAAAAGGAAAATAAAGAAGTCTCTGTAGGCATGGGAAAAGAACGTAGGAGATGATCCCTGAAGCATCAGGTTGAACAGATGCTTAAATACTTAGCTTGCTGCTTGGGATATAGAATTCAAAATATGATTGATGAGTATAGAAATCAGCAGAAGGGAAAGCATAAAATATGTGGAGGAGTATTTTAAGATCCTTAAGCAAGTTAATAACAAATATTTTTCTCAGCCTAAGAAAGACTACTTCACAGAAAGGTCATCATTTTATGTGAAGGAACCAGATCTCTCATGCTACAGGACAGGTGTACCCGCACCCCTTTTATTTGCCAAGCAGAATGCCAGCTTCCAACATCAGTGATGACCATCTCCCAGCCACTCTCTTCCTGACGGGCATCCCAGGGCTGGAGTGGGCTCACGTCTGGATTGCCATCCCCTTTTGTGCCATGTATATGGTAGCACTGGCTGGGAATGCCACCCTCATCCTGGTCATAGTGACAGACAGTGCCCTTCATGCGCCCATGTACCTCTTCCTTTGCCTCCTCTCACTCACTGACCTGGCTCTCAGCTCCACCACTGTGCCAAAAATGCTGGCCATTTTGTGGTTCCAAGCAGGTGAGATTTCCTTTGATGGGTGCCTGGCCCAGATGTTTTGTGTCCATTCTATTTATGCTCTAGAGTCCTCGGTTCTTCTTGCCATGGCCTTTGATCGATACGTGGCTATCTGCAACCCACTGAGATACACAGCCATCCTCAACCACACTGTCATAGGCAGAATCGGCCTTGTTGGGATACTTCGTAGTGTGGCCATTGTCTCCCCCTTCATCTTCCTGTTGAGACGACTGCCCTACTGTCAGCACCATGTCATGGCACACACATACTGTGAGCACATGGGCATTGCTCGACTGGCCTGTGCCAACATCACTGTCAATATAGTCTATGGGCTAACCGTGGCCCTTCTGGCCATGGGTCTGGATTCTATTCTTATTTCTGTCTCCTATGGCTTCATCCTCCATGCTGTCTTTCACCTTCCATCCCGTGATGCCCAGTACAAGGCTCTGAGTACCTGTGGCTCCCACCTTGGGGTCATCCTGGTCTTCTACATCCCCGCTTTCTTCTCCTTCCTCACCCACCGTTTTGGCCAACACCGAGTCCCCAGGCATGTGCACATCTTTCTGGCTAATCTCTATGTTCTGGTGCCTCCTGTGCTCAACCCAATCATCTATGGGGCTAGGACCAAGGAGATTCGGAGTCGACTTCCAAGACTGCTTCACTTGGGGAAAATTTCAATATGAATTCTGAGCAGAGATCAGAAATGAGGGGGGAAAAAAGTATGTATGGCTATCTGAATGCATTTTCCTGGATAGAGACCTCTGATATAAGTGGAATGTGTTTCCATGGGAGGAAGCCCTGGAAGGCTAAAGAAAGGTGGAATGAACTGAAGTTGTTGATAATCACATTGACGATACCTTACTTCTGAGGCTCCTTGAGCAATTATGAATAACCCAGAAAGGTAATAATATTTTTACTTTTAGAAGAAGTTTTTAAATAGAAAAAATCATGTGTTGCATAAACCTCATTAGCTATGATACTGCTACTGCACAAAACTCCTAATATTTTTACCTTTGCCTTAAAGCATCTGTGATTTACTAGAAAGCAAAGCAGTTCCTGTTCTTAAAAAGTGTCTAGGTGCCACGGTGGGACTATCTTCTGTGAGTCCTAGTAGAAAAGGACAAGAACATTTAATGTATATCTAATCCAAATCCAAGAAATTTGGGCAGTGATTAAAAACACATGGTCTAAAGTCAGAGTATCTGACTTATATACAATGGAATAATACTCAGCCATAAAAAAGTGTGAAATAAACCAATACAATATTGTAAAGTTAAAAAATAAAAAAATAAAATAAAAGAACTTCAAAAGAAAAAAAAAAATTTAAGAGTGAAATAATGCTATTTGTAGCAATGTGGATGTATGTGGAGGTTATCATATTAAGTGAAGTAAGTCACACAGAGAAAGACAGATATTATATAATATCACTTGTATTCAGAACCTTGAAAAATTATACAAATGAACTTATCTACAAAGAGAAATAGACTCACAGACTTAGAGAATAAATTTATGGCTACCAGAGGGGACAGGTTGGAGGTGGCAATAGACAGGAGTTTGGGATTGACATATATACACTGCTCTATTTAAATAGATAATCAACAGGGACTCACTGTATAACACAGGGAACTCTGCTCAATATTCTGTAGTAACCTAAATGGGAAAAGAATTTGAAAAAGAATGGAAAGAATAAAAATTAAATTTTTTGAACATGAAAAATAATGCATGTGCCAATCACTTTGCCACATACCTGAAATATTGTAAATCAACTGTACTTCGACTAAAAAAAAATGTGTGTGCATACACACAAAAAAAAATAAATAAATTACATTAGAATATCTAGGTTTTCATCTTCCTTCTCCACTTACTAGTTTTGTGACCTTTGAGCATGCTGCTAAATATCTGTGCCTCAGTTTGGGCAATGATTAAATAGAGAATAATGTTAACATCTAACTGATAGCTCAGTTGGAAAAGAATACACCTGCAATGCAGGAGACCCCAGTTTGATTCCTGGGTCAGGAAGATCTGCTGGAGAAGGGATAGATAGGCTACCCACTTCAGTGTTCTTGGGCTTCCCTTGTGGCTCAGCTGGTAAAGAATCCGCCTGCAATGTGGGAGACCTAGGTTCAATCCCTGGGTTGGGAAGATCCTCTAGAGAAGGGAAAGACTACCCACTCCAGCATTCTGGCTTGGAGAATGCCATGGACTGTATAGTCCATGGGATCACAAAGAGTCGGACACGACTGAGTGACTTTCACTTCATTTCACTTCACTTCAATGTTGCAGTGAGGAATAGAGAAATCAATGAATGTCGAAAAGTTAAGACAGTGTCTAACATGTAAAATGCTCACTAAATAAATATGAGAAAGCTATGCAATCTCTCTAATATTGCTAGCTACATTGAAACATATTTAGGACTTTTTTATATTACTTCTCAGGCTTATTGTGATAATTATGCTATATAACTATATTAAAATGCTTAGTGCTTGGGATATGAATAGTGATCATTGAACTGTATTTTCTGCAAAATCAGCAGCTCAGTAAAATGGGAACTGGTTGCTTTTGACTTTAGTGGAATCCAAGAAATTGAGTGAATTGTATAAGGTATATCCACTCCAGTGGCAGTGATCTGGATATTCATTCCTGTCTACTCTCTTATCCAATGTTGCATAGCCCCTATATTTTTTTTTAAATATAAAGTCAAGTTGGAAGATATCTGCCTAGATATTATTCTCCACATAGAGCAGATAGAAGTGCACAGCAGGGAGATACACACATCTTAATTCTTTAATCACTACACTTTTATTCTTGGATTATATTCTCTCACTTCTATATCTACATGCTTTTAAATAAGTTCAACATATATCTCTTACTTTTTCCTCAGCTCCCTTGTGTAGCTGACCTACTCCAGCCTTCTGCATCATTCATTTGAATATCTGTCCTTTGCTCAACCCTTGGTCTTGTTTCTAGTGATCCTTCTGAAGAAGTTACTCCACAGACCACAACTATGATCCACTGATTTTAGCAGTCATAAGATTCCACACTTTGGGCAGAACCTTAAGTCTTTCCATCATCCTGATTAAAGTGATACAAATGAAATTATTTACAAAATAAAAATAGACTCACAGACTTTGAAGACAAAATTATGGCTACTAAAGGAGAAATGTGGCAAGGAGGGATACATTAGTTTAGGATTGATATATACACTCTACTATATATATAAATAGATAATCAACAAGGATCTCCTATACAGCACAGGGAACTCTACTCAATACTCTGTAATAACCTATTTGGGAAAAGAATCTGAAAGTAATGGATATATGTATATGTATAACTGAATCACTTGCTGTGCACCTGAAACTAACATAACATTGCAAATCAACTATACTCCAATATCAAATAAAAATTAAATTAATATTAATTTAAAAATAATAAAATAAATTCAAGCCTTTCCAATCTGACCAGATCTTTTTTCCCTTAATCTTCACTCTGAATCCCACACTCTCATCATCTGACTATCATGTGCACAGAATAAGGATGCTGGAGCCAGGAAAATCAGCTTAGAATTTCAACCACAGGTGTGTGGGAAGTCACTTAACCCCTTGGAGTCTGTTTCTCTAGCTTTAAGATGAAAATAACTTTCATATCTTTTAGGAATTTCAAAGGAATAGCTATACTTTCTCAAAAGTGAATGGCTTCTCATTCTGACAGAGTGGTTGCTAGTTTTATTTTTATCCCCCAGCTCCCTGGGTTTTTGAGTACTCCCTCAAGTACTCTACATTGAAAGAAATCCAAGGAGTAACTTCTGAAATTCTCAATATTTTACTCCCAGTGAAAACTAACACTGACATTTAAGTCCTTAACTGTATTATATTAAGCAATACAGTCAATAATTTTAGTTTCATTTCCTAGAAAAACTGAAAAGCCAGTTTATCTTAATTTGTGGTTTTCAATTCTTTTTACATTTCTGTGTGTGAATAGAGGTCTGTGTGTTGGCTGTGTGTCAGATTGAAATTGTGTATGATTTTGTGATACACATCTACAACTGGTAGACATCCAATCAATAGCTGGTACTGAGTACAGATCATTTATCTTTGAGCCTCTAATTCTTGTGTCTGACTGAAAATTTATACATAGGGCTATCAAGCTTATTTTCTACAGTATTATGATGATAGGACTGTGTGATATCCTCCATGTGTTCTAGTCTGACTTTAGGATTCAACTATACATCTCATGAACTGTATATTTCCTTGTGTTATTCTGGGGATTGATATATGCTCATGTGAACACTGTGGGAATTGATTCACCCATTCTGCTCAGCACCCTTCCTTCTTCCCTAAACCTTTAATCTCACTCCAACACTGATATTACAGAAAGGAGGAATTGTTTCAGCAAAGACCCTCCATCCAACCCTCTTCTCCAGTTGTGGCTTTTTCAGCAGCATTTCACCTCCCCATGTTTTGTCTACAGAAATAATACGAGATGCAAGGACCACGCACTTGTTAATAGCCGGGTACATGGATCTAGCTATGGCCTTTACTCTGGGCTGATGACTTGTGGATGTAGCACAGGACTATTCTCCATAGTTTCCTATCTCTGACCAAAGTTCAGCTTTCACATACAATAAGTAACAGACGGAGGATTCTGCAGCCCTGGCTGCAAACTCTACTCCTTGAAGTTCTTCTAGGAATTTGGGTGGTGGGGGGTGGGGGTTTCTGTTGTTCTAATAGTATTCTAAGGATAGAATGCAGTAGTTCCTAGAAGGAGAAATTAATTTATAGAAACCAGTAGCTGCTACCAGCCGGGAGGTAGCCAAGTCCAGCTCCCAGGAGAACTGCCAACATTATTATTAAGGTCTGTTACTCCATTGAGGTGGATAGCAAAGGAGAAGCCCTAACTGAAAGGCAAGTTAAACAACTTTTCTGAAATATCAGGAGACAACCTCAAGACAGAGAAACACTGTCAAAGAATAGGTGGCTTTCAGAGTCTGTGAAGAAACCCATGGCTTCCAGGGAGAGCAAACGTCAGGATTCCTTCAGAATCACCGTGGAATTGGAATTGTGGTGATGATGGTAATGTTGGTGGAAAACTGCATTGCCCATTGGACAGGAGTAGATACTAAAAAGAACTCAGGGTTTCCCCCTACTCTGAGGAGATGGTTATGAGAATAGGTGAAGCCCAGACCCAAGGCTATGTAACATGATCCATCGCTCCCCCAAACAACATTCTCTTTGCCCACCTGCTCCGAAACTGACACAAGACACAAGATCCATGCAATCCTTTTTAATGTGGAATAGGCTTGGGATGTGAGGGGAGGCTGTGTAAGTGTGCACGTGATCTGAGCAGGAGAAATTCCCAAAATAAGCTACTCCCCCTCCCTCTCTTTCCCTTTCCTTTCCCCCCTCCTCTCCATGGGATGGTGCATTGGCACATCAGCTGGAGGCACCCAGGCCTCCGGTATTCCCAGAAGCCTCTCAATGGCAGCATGAATGTCTCCTCCTGTGGCCATGAGGGCCTGAAGATTGGCATCACGATTAGCAAAGCCCATGGCCTTCAGATGCTCCAGTTCTTGCTGGTAGTGGTCTTCAGCGAGGGGACATGAGGACGATGAGGACTGGGTAGACTGAGGGCAGGCATTAGCCAGAGCATGGAGGAGCTGAAGAACAGCCAAGGTGGGCTGCACAGGGTCTGCTCTGTGACCCTGTCCTCCGCCCCTAGTTTCAGAAACTCCTCTGGCCCCATGTGGTCTACCTGGACACCATAAACATGGTCCCAACCCAGGTACCTCCCTGGACAATATCTGCAGGCCCTTTTCTATCTGGATCAATGCCTGCAGTGCCCGTGGGTTAGTGAGTATGGGAAGGAGTGGCATATGATGTCGCAGAGGGCTGCCTGTTGTCAGCTGGTGTAGCAGAGCTGGATTCTGCTGCAGGACATGTAAGCCTCTGCGCAAGACAGAGGGTGATGGTCTCAGCTGACTCGCTGGAGTGGCTTTCCCGATGGGCTGCTGGCTCTCCTGGGAGGGAAGATCCTGGCCTGAGTATAAGTCTGATAGTCCTGTCCTACAAACTGCATTGGCCTGGTTTGAAATCACAGCCCTTGCTTGAGCAGCTACTCCTGCACTGACTTCCTGTGCCAGTGGCCTGGCAGGTATGGAGACTGTGGGTGCCGTGGTGGTGATGTTAGGACAACTGTGAGGATTGATGCCCCTTCTGCAAGGCTCTGAATCTGGGTTGTGGCCTTTGGAGGCAACCAGAGGGGCCAGAGTGGACAGCATGAGATGCTGGATATCAGAGCAGACCGGACGCATAGCATTGTCCCCACCTGGCACTGCCTTCAAGGCTTCCAGCCCCCGCTTGTCCACCTGCAGGAGTTCCTGTTGCCGGGCCGGGTTCTGCAAGTTTTCCAGAGCCTTGAGAGCGGGCTCAGGTTTCGGTACTGGCCTTGAGGATTCAGGAACATAGCTGGCATTGGCTGGTTTCTCACTCACCGGACCTTGAACCACAGGGTCTTCCAGTGATGGCCCCATGGACTCAGGCACAACCATGAGGAGTTGAGCCAGCTGGCCAAAGAAGTCAGCTAATTCAGGAGAGGTCCGGGCCAGCTGGCCCAGCCTGGCTAGCATCCTAGTACTCTCTGAGGTGGATGGATCCGGACGATGGGTGCAGTGGCCAGCAGGGCTGGGCAGAGTGCTGGGACCGGGCAGAATGCCTTTCCCACGGCTCCTCACCACCAGGTGGACCGTGGTGCCATCAAGGATGCCTCTTTGGCTCAGTATGTCTTGATCCCGGAGGATCTTTCCAGTGAAGATGAGCACCAGTCTGTCAGTATCACAGTGAAAGCGTTTGGAGATCTGCTTCTTAAAGTGGCGGATGCTGCTATTTTCTGCCAGCATAAATTCCTGGCTGTCTTGTGGGGTCTTGACAGACACTCTGATGATGCGTGATGGTGGCTCCCGACCAGACACCAGCTGACTGTCCCCTGCTTCTTCCCTAGCCCGTGACATATTTCCTCGAGAGCAGAATTCAAGGCCCCCCGAGGACCTTAAGAAATCTAGATGTAGCACTGAGCACACCTGAGCACAGAGACCAGTAGGTGTCCCGTGATGTCTTCTCACCCAAGTCCTGTGGACACCACCTCCAAGTGTAGTCCCGGAGCCACCCAGCTCCCATGGGGTGGCAGCTGCCCTCTCCCGAGCAGGCTCAGGGGAGATGATGTCAGTGATGAGGTCACAGTTGAGAAGTAGACCTGAATGGGGGAAGGGCAGTAGTCTCTACCACCTGTCTAAAGTTGGCTTTCTATGAGATTTAATTTAAAAAACAGTAAAAATAATTTAGATGCTCCTGTTTAAAAACAGGACTTCCGAGGTAGCACAAGTGGTAAAGAACCTGCCTGCCAATGCAGGACACATAAGAGATGTGCATTCTATCCCTGGGTTGGGAAGATCCCCTGGAGGAGGAAATGGAAACCCACTCTAGTATTCTTGCCTGGAAAAATCCCATGCACCGAAGAGCCTGGAGGGCTACAGTCCATAGCCATAGGACTACAATCCATAGGAAAGACTGAAACACTACTGAAGCGACAGCATGTAGCACGTCTAAAAACATGTTTGGTGCCAATCTATCTCACTATTGAAAACCATACCACCTGGAGTTTGATAGATGAATATAGCTCAGCCAAAATGGTACTAATCTAATAACTAGCTTCAGTTAAGTTCAGTCACTCAGTCATGTCCGACTCTTTGTGACCCCATGAATCGCAGCATGCCAGGCCTCCCTGTCCATCACCAACTCCCAGAGTTCACTCAAACTTAAGTCCTTCGAGTCAGTGATGTCATCCAGCCATCTCATCCTCTGTCATCCCCTTCTCCTCCTGCCCTCAATCCCTCCCAGCATCAGAGTCTTTTCCAATGAGTCAACTCTTCACATGAGATGGCCAAAGTACTGGAGTTTCTGCTTTAGCATCATTCCTTCCAAAGAAATCCCAGGGATGACCTCCTTCAGAATGGACTGGTTGGATCTCTTTGCAGTCCAAGGGACTGTCAAGAGTCTTCTCCAACACCACAGTTCAAAAGCATCAATTCTTTGGCCCTCAGCTTTCTTCACAGTCCAACTCTCACATCCATACATGACCACAAGAAAAACCATAGCCTTGACTAGACAGACCTTTGTTGGCAAAGTAATGTCTCTGCTTTTGAATATGCTATCTAGGTTGGTCATAACTTTCCTTCCAAGGAGCAAGTGTCTTAATTTCCTGGCTGCAATCACCATCTGCAGTGATTTTGGAGCCCAAAAAGTCTGCCACTGTTTCCACTGTTTCCCCGTCGATTTCCCATGAAGTGATGGGACCGGATGCCACGATCTTCATTTTCTGAATGTTGAGCTTTAAGCCAACTTTTTCACTCTCCACTTTCACTTTCATCAAGAGGCTTTTGAGTTCCTCTTCACTTTCTGCCATAAGGGTGGTGTCATCTGCATAGCTGAGGTTATTGATATTTCTCCCGGCAATCTTGATTTCAGCTTGTGCTTCTTCCAGCCCAGCGTTTTTCATGATGTACTCTGCATAGAAGTTAAATAAGAAGGGTGACAGTATACAGCCTTGACGTACTCCTTTTCCTATTTAGAACCAGTCTGTTGTTCCATGTCCAGTTCTAACTGTTGCTTCCTGACCTACATACAGATTTCTCAAGAGGCAGGTCAGGTGGTCTGGTATTCCTATCTCTTTCAGAATTTTCCACAGTTTATTGTGATCCACACAGTCAAAGGCTTTGGCATAGTCAATAAAGCAGAAATAGATGTTTTTCTGGAACTCTCTTGCTTTTTCCATGATCCAGTGGAGGTTGGCAATTTGATCTCTGGTTCCTCTGCCTTTTCTAAAACCAGCTTGAACAGCAGGAAGTTCACGGTTCACATATTGCTGAAGCCTGGCTTGGAGAATTTTGAGCATTACTTTACTAGCATGTGAGATGAGTGCAATTGTGCAGTAGTTTGACCATTCTTTGGCATTACCTTTCTTTGGGATTGGAATGAAAACTGACCTTTTCCAGTCCTGTGGCCACTGCTGAGTTTTCCAAATTTGCTGGCATATGTGTGCAGCACTTTCACAGCATCATCTTTCAGGATTTGAAATAGCTCCACTGGAATTCCATCACCTCCACCAGCTTTGTTCGTAGTGATGCTTTCTAAGGCCCACTTGACTTCACATTCCAGGATGTCTGGCTCTAGGTCAGTGGTCACACCATTGTGATTATCTGGGTCATGAATATCTTTTTTGTACAGTTCTTCTGTGTATTCTTGCCACCTCTACTTAATATCTTCTGCTTCTGTTAGGTCCATACCATTTCTGTCCTTTATCGAGTCCATCTTTGCATGAAATGTTCCCTTGGTATCTCTAATTTTCTTGAAGAGATCTCTAGTCTTTCCCATTCTGTTGTTTTTGTCTATTTCTTTGCGTTGATCACTGAGGAAGGCTTTCTTATCTCTTCTTGCTATTATCTGGAACTCTGCATTCAGATGCTTATATCTTTCCTTTTCTCCTTTGCTTTTCACTTTTCTTCTTTTCACAGCTATTTGTAAGGCTTCCCCAGACAGCCATTTTGCTTTTTTGCATTTCTTTTCCATGGGAATGGTCATGATCCTGTCTCCTGTACAATGTCTCGAACCTCAGTCCATAGTTCATCAGGCACTCTATCTATCAGATCTAGGCCCTTAAATCTATTTCTCACTTCCACTGTATAATCATAAGGGATTTGATTTAGGTCATACCTGAATGGTCTAGTTATTAGCTTAGGAAGGGCTAATTCTAGTCACCTATCTTGTACTAGGGCTTCCCAGGTAGCACAGTAGTAAAGAATCCACCTGCCAATACTGGAGACCAAAGAGACAAAGCTTCAGTCTGGGTCAGGAAGATATCCTGGAATAGGAAATGACAATCCACAAACCACTGTTCCTGCCTGGGAAATCCCGTGGACAGAGGAGCCTGGTGGGCTACACAGTCCATGGGTTGTAAAGAGTTGGACAAGACTGAACATGTGTGTACGCACACACACACACACACACACACACACACAACTTCTACTAAGTCACTATATACTACCTATGCCCTAGTCAGGCATAAAGTTTCTATTTCTATATGAAGAGACTCAAAATATGTATAATTAATCCACTCAGCCTCACAGGGGTCTTGAGGCAGCTTGCATTTCTGAGGCTCCCCAAGCTGGGTAACCCATCTGTTATACACGGTTTTAAGTAAGACGGCATAATGTTTGCAAAGAACTTGAAAATGCAGTTGTTCCCAGAGAGATAAACTATGATCTCAAATCCCAGAGGGTCAGAGCTAAAACAAGAGAAATTAATGAAAAAGTAACGGTTTGACTTAAGGTCTTTTTTACTTCAGTTCAATTCAGTCACTCAGTCATGTATGACTCTTTGTGACCACATGGACTGCAGCACACCAGGCTTCCCTGTCTGTCACCAACTCCCAGAGTGTACTCAAACTCATGTCCATTGAGTTGGTGATGCCATCCAACCATCTCATCCTCTGCCATCCCCTTCTCCTCCTGCCTTCAATCTTTCCCAACATCAGGGTCTTTTCAAATGAGTCAGTTTTTTGCATCAGGTGGCCAAAGTATTGGAGTTTCAGCTTCAACATCAGTCCTTCCAATGAATATTCAGGACTGGTTTCCTTTAGGATGGACTGGATGGATCCTCATCTTTGACTGAAGTTACATAATTTGAGGTATATATGACAAATAGAATTGTGCCTAGGGAGAGTACATATTTCAGCTTTAAAAGCAGGTAACGGTGACTGTCTAAGGCACTGTTTTGACTGTCCCGTTTACTTGGGGAGTAAATTTACCCCAAGAATTTACGCTTGGGGTGAGCCCCAAGAGTAAATTCTAATACCTGCAAAAATAATGTTTTTTCACTGTGAAGATGGGTACATCAAGCTGTCTGAGCCTTTTTCCATTATATACTTGACCATTTTTTTCCGATTCTAGAGTTTCAAAGGACTACAAAGGTAGGATTTGGTTGCCTAGACGCCCACCTCTAGAATATTGTTAGATGTGGGCAACATGAACAGCTAGATCCTCCTAAAACTACCACCAGACTCTTTTCTAAGGCATACATCCTGAAATAACTTTGGCACAAGATTAGCCAGGAAGATGGTTCTGGACAACATCTCTGGGTGAGATATACTGTTGCTATGTAATCAGGGGTATAAGTCTTGAGAAACAGGTTCCCAGACAAGGTTTGTTACAATTATAATCATTAGCATGGAGCCTAAGAAAAGCATTTCCATGAGTAAGAGGTTGTGCTGTGTGATCATTAGTTCCTTAGGGAAACAAAGGCCAGCTCTTGGGTAAGATACATTGTTGCACAAGGCTTAAGGAAAGCATGAGCCAGAATGTTCACCTCCTCCTTACAGGGCCTTGGACTGCCTGCCTAAGCTTTAACTCTTTCCTCACCCCTTTTTTTATTTAGGAGAATATGGTTGGCAGGGAAAGGGGTAGAGAAATCATTCTATCATTTCTTCCTGCTGGTAAGGGGCACAGACAATAAATTGTTGAGGCAGCATATTCTCCTTACCTTTATATTGAGGATCTCTGATCCAGGAGCCCCAAGTAATAGCTGGAAGAGTCTGTGACAATCATAGGAGCTTGAATAATCATTTGTAACCTTAAATGCTTCATACTGCTTAGATACAAAATCCATTATACAGTTACAGATATAAGGAGCAAACAGCAAGAATAAGATGATTACAATTACTACACTCAAGATAGTTTTCCACCAAGGAGAGCTTGTAAACCATGATTGCATCTGTGACCAGAGTGAAACATCAAGGTAGTCCACTTTGAAGAGTGACCAGAATCTTTACATCACCATTAATTTGTCTTTGAAGTCATTGTATCCTTTAGAAGGAACAAACTAGACAAGTAGATTAAAAAGCAGAGACCAAAAATCAGTAAAAGAATTACTGTAATCAGCAGTCCAAGCAAGAATAGGAATCAGGTTACATTTGGTAGTAACTTTGATCTTGGTCTAGATACAGTCAACACTTGGGCTGCCCTGTTTATAAGAATGGAGCCATTTGGCATGTTCATATACATTTTGAATAGAGGTATAACAAACCCAGTTAGTAGTTGAAAGAGTGACAACCTGAGCCTTAACAGACAAAATATATTTTACCATTTCATTTTAGGAGAATTAATCTGAACCACAACATACACAGCTGTTTTAAGGAGACTTATAGAGAAGGCAATGGCACCCCACTCTAGTACTCTTGCCTAGAAAATCCCATGGACGGAGGAGCCCGGAAGACTGCAGTCCATGGGGTCACTGAGGGTTGGACACAACTGAGTGACTTCACTTTCACTTTCATGCATTGGAGAAGGAAATGGCAACCCACTCCAGTGTTCTTGCCTAGAGAATCCCAGGGACGGGGGAGCCTGGTGGGCTGCCGTCTATGGGGTCGCACAGAGTTGGACACGACTGAAGTGACTTAGCAGCTTAGCAGCATAGCCAGGTAGCCAATTGTCTAAGTTTGTCCAAGTAGGCTTTAGCCTCTTATTGTGGTATTAACGTATAAGCCAAAATAGCTGTCACCATTAACAATTTTAGTGTTTTTCTAAATATGAGAAGATGCAAGAATTTGGGTGCAAGAAAATCTTTACCTGAAAATACTTAACCATCCAAAGGCCTGCTTGGTCCATTTTTTTTCCAGAACACAGAGTGAGTGCCTAATTTCTGGTTTTCACACTGAACCCCTTTCAGGGGATGTTGATGGTCAGCAGCTGTAGTGTCCATGATTAATCTTTGTAGAGGCAGATGGCAAGTGCCAGTTTCCAGTCATAGGGCCCCTTTATGGCCATGAGTTTGACCATGGTTGGGGGGCATTTCATGACCATCTTGTCCTATGGTGCTGGGAAGGCTCATTCCCAAGTCTATCACAGATTTCATCGATAGACCACTCAATGTCCTGTTACCAGACTAGGCCCTGTGACTAGCAAAAGTCTCTGGACAGCACCTGTCTCACTAGTCTCTTGGTCCAGGAAAATATTCCCGCTTGTTGTTTCTTCTTATATACAAAGTCACACCATTATAGCTATGGATTTCATATGGAACTGTATACCATCATTATATCAGTGGCTCAGTCACATACTTGATCATGTAAGGGACAACACGTTGAAACAAGCAATATAGAAAACAATATAGTTAGTAGCAATAGTAAAATCATGAGTAAGAACTTAAGTCAAGAACTTAGGTATAGGCTAGTGACATCTCCGGGTCATCTGACTTAAGTTTGTTAAATGACTATAGCCTGCTGTTATTCTTCTGGTTGTAGATCCTAGAGCATCTGACCTTTATTCAAAGATGGGTTACTGAAATAAGCTTTAGAAACAAACTCAGGGTGTCATTTTTAATAACTGAATTAAACCTCTTAGCAATATAACAGAACCACAAGGAACTCAAAAGTGAATCTTAGTAAATGCAGTCCTTAACTCCTAAAACTAGAACTTAATATGCAGTGAAACATAATAGATGCTATTGGCCTGATATCATTTGGGTGGATTTTTCTTTTAGAGGTCCCCAGTATACTTTGAGATTTTTGTATATGTCGGGAGACAGTCTTTTTTACCTTGATGAGGCTGTTCAGAACCCAAGTGTCTCAATTTCTAGAGGGACAAGGCAGAGAGAAAAGAAAAATATTTTAATTTTACCCACAGGTGTAAATCACTAAACTGTTTTAAGCCATCAGTGACTTGAGAAGAATTTCTTTATATGTGAAAACAAAGATTAGAAGCCAGCAATATGTCAGACAAAAAATCATGAAACTTGCAATCATATTTAGGCATCTATTTAATCTCATGCAACTGATCCCTCTGTTCTGCCATCCTTGCCCAATGACAGAGGATGCCCATGAAAGCGATAGTCTCCCAACTTGTG
Organism: Bos indicus; assembly: GCF_029378745.1. Classification (NCBI taxonomy): domain Eukaryota; kingdom Metazoa; phylum Chordata; class Mammalia; order Artiodactyla; family Bovidae; genus Bos; species Bos indicus. The sequence continues at coordinate 48,755,394 of NC_091774.1, read as the reverse complement.
AAGTTTTTTTTGCCAAAGTCGGTATGACCTGTCCAGCAAAGTGGGTGCTCCAATCACTGGAGATTATAGAAAACACATTTTAACCATGTCTTCTCCATTGTGAGACATTAACCCTGAAGCCAGGAAAGGCTTTTTCTTGTCAAATGAAAGTGAGTTTGTCGGGGAGGAGCCAAGATGGCGGAGGAGTAGGACGGGGAGAACACTTTCTCCCCCACAAATTCATCAAAAGAGCATTTAAACGTCGAGTAAATTCCACAAAACAACTTCTGAATGCCGGCAGAGGACATCAGGCACCCAGAAAAGCAATCCAACTCTTCGAAAGGAGGTAGGAAAAAATATAAAAGACAAAAAAAGAGACAAAAGAGGGAGGGACGGAGTTCCGTCCCGGGAAGGGAGTCTTAAAAAGAGAGAAGTTTCCAAACACCAGGAAACCTTCTCACTGCCGAATCTGTGCTGAGCTTTGGAAGCACAGAGGGCAACATAACAGGAAGAAAAAATAAATAAACAATTAAAACTCGAAGATTGTGAGTCCTACGGTAACTCCCCCAGCGGAGAAGCAGCGCAGACACCTGCATGCGCCATTATCAAGCAGGGGCTGGGCAGGGAGGTGCGGCGTGGGCTGCATCGCTGAGAGTAAGAATCTGGCCTGAATACCCTGAGCACTATCTGAGCGAAATAATTTGGGCTAGCAAACCAGACTGTGGGATATCTACCATGCGAAAAACCAGCCCTAACCTAAGACCGCCAGGCCCGCGCACGGAACAAAGAATTGAATAGAGATAGCCGGCTGCAGACCTTCCCCCTCCGGTGACAGGCAGCCAGAGCCGGAAGGGGGCAATCGCAGCCCCAGAGAGACATTATCTATAAAACTGTAAGCAGGCTTCTTTGCTAACTAAAACTTTTTGGGGGTCTGGACGGTTAACATCTGCCTGAGAAGGTGCACCGGTTTTACACCCAGATAACCGAGTGGCGGGGAGGCGATAAGTAGCAGCATTGGCGCTCGCCAAACACCTCATCACTTGAGCTGCTCGGACCTGGGAAGAGCACAAAACTCAGGCCCAACTGAGTCTGCGCCTCTGAGGACTACCCGAGTGCCTGAACCTGAGCGGCTTGGACCTGGGAGGTACATGCAACCCAGGGCCAGCCTCGGATTGTTCCCGGCAGAACAACCTAGAGCCCGAGCAGTGTGGGCAGGGAGGCTACACGCACCGTGAGCGGGGGCAGACCCAGTGTGGCTGAGGCACTGTGAGCGCAAGCCAGTGCTATTTGTTTGCAGCATCCCTCCCTCCCTCCCCACAGCGCGACTGAACAAAGAGAAGAAATACAGCTCCACCCATCAGAACACCGACACAAGCTTCCCTAACCAGGAAACCTTGACAAGCTACCTGTACAAACCCACACACAGCGAGGAAAAGCCACAATAAAGAGAACTCCACAAACTGCCAGAATACAGAAAGGACACCCCAAACTCAGCAATTTAAACAAGATGAAGAGACAGAGGAATAGCCAGCAGATAAAGGAACAGGATAAATGCCCACCAAACCAAACAAAAGAGGAAGAGATAGGGAATCTACCTGATAAAGAATTCCAAATAATGATAGTGAAATTGATCCAAAATCTTGAAATTAAAATGGAATCACAGATAAATAGCTTGGAGACAAGGATTGAGAAGATGCAAGAAAGGTTTAACAAGGACCTAGAAGAAATAAAAAAGAGTCAATATATAATGAATAATGCAATAAATGAAATTAAAAACACTCTGGAGGCAACAAATAGTAGAATAACAGAGGCAGAAGATAGGATTAGTGAATTAGAAGATAGAATGGTAGAAAAAAAAGAATCAGAGAGAATAAAAGAAAAACGAATTAAAAGAAATGAGGACAATCTCAGAGACCTCCAGGACAATATTAAACGCTACAACATTCGAATCATAGGGGTTCCAGAAGAAGAAGACAAAAAGAAAGACCATGAGAAAATACTTGAGGAGATAATAGTTGAAAACTTCCCTAAACTGGGGAAGGAAATAATCACCCAAGTCCAAGAAACCCAGAAAATCCCAAGCAGGATAAACCCAAGGCGAAACACCCCAAGACACATATTAATCAAATTAACAAAGATCAAACACAAAGAACAAATATTAAAAGCAGCAAGGGAAAAACAACAAATAACACACAAGGGAATTCCCATAAGGATAACAGCTGATCTTTCAATAGAAACTCTTCAAGCCAGGAGGGAATGGCAAGACATACTTAAAATGATGAAAGAAAATAACCTACAGCCCAGATTATTGCACCCAGCAAGGATTTCATTCAAGTATGAAGGAGAAATCAAAAGCTTCTCAGACAAGCAAAAGCTGAGAGAATTCTGCACCACCAAACCAGCTCTCCAACAAATACTAAAGGATATTCTCTAGACAGGAAACACAAAAATGGTGTATAAATTCGAACCCCAAACAATAAAGTAAATGGCAACGGGATCATACTTATCAGTAATTACCTTAAACGTAAATGGGTTGAATGCCCCAACCAAAAGACAAAGACTGGCTGAATGGATACAAAAACAAGACCCCTACATATGTTGTCTACAGGAGACCCACCTCAAAACAGGGGACACATACAGACTGAAAGTGAAGGGCTGGAAAAAGATTTTCCATGCAAATAGGGACCAAAAGAAAGCAGGAGTAGCAATACTCATATCAGATAAAATAGACTTTAAAACAAAGGCTGTGAAAAGAGACAAAGAAGGTCACTACATAATGATCAAAGGATCAATCCAAGAAGAAGATACAACAATTATAAATATATATGCACCGAACACGGGAGCACCACAGTATGTAAGACAAATGCTAACAAGTATGAAAGGAGAAATTAACAATAACACAATAATAGTGGGAGACTTTAATACCCCACTCACACCTATGGATAGATCAACTAAACAGAAAATTAACAAGGAAACACAAACTTTAAACGATACAATAGACCAGTTAGACCTAATTGATATCTATAGGACATTTCATCCCAAAACAATGAATTTCACCTTTTTCTCAAGTGCACATGGAACCTTCTCCAGGATAGATCACATCCTGGGCCATAAAGCTAGTCTTGGTAAATTCAAAAAAATAGAAATCATTCCAAGCATCTTTTCTGACCACAATGCAGTAACATTAGATCTCAATTACAGGAGAAAAACTATTAAAAATTCCAACATATGGAGGATGAACAACACCCTGCTGAATAACCAACAAATCACAGAAGAAATCAAAAAAGAAATCAAAATTTGCATAGAAACGAATGAAAATGAAAACACAACAACCCAAAACCTGTGGGACACAGTAAAAGCAATCCTAAGGGGAAAGTTCATAGCAATACAGGCACACCTCAAGAAACAAGAAAAAAGTCAAATAAATAACCTAACTCTACACCTAAAGCAACTAGAAAAGGAAGAAACGAAGAACCCCAGGGTTAGTAGAAGGAAAGAAATCTTAAAAATTAGAGCAGAAATAAATGCAAAAGAAACAAAAGAGACCATAGCAAAAATCAACAAAGCCAAAAGCTGGTTCCTTGAAAGGATAAATAAAATTGATAAACCATTAGCCAGACTCATCAAGAAACAAAGGGAGAAAAATCAAATCAATAAAATTAGAAACAAAAATGGAGAGATCACAACAGACAACACAGAAATACAAAGGATCATAAGAGACTATTATCAACAATTATATGCCAATAAAATGGACAACGAGGAAGAAATGGACAAATTCTTAGAAAAGTACAACTTTCCAAAACTCGACCAGGAAGAAATAGAAAACCTTAACAGACCCATCACAAGCACGGAAATTGAAACTGTAATCAAAAATCTTCCAGCAAACAAAAGCCCAGGTCCAGACGGCTTCACAGCTGAATTCTACCAAAAATTTAGAGAAGAGCTAACACCTATCCTGCTCAAACTCTTCCAGAAAATTGCAGAGGAAGGTAAACTTCCAAACTCATTCTATGAGGCCACCATCACCCTAATACCAAAACCTGACAAAGATCCCACAAAAAAAGAAAACTACAGGCCAATATCACTGATGAATATAGATGCAAAAATCCTTAACAAAATTCTAGCAATCAGAATCCAACAACACATTAAAAAGATCATACACCATGACCAAGTGGGCTTTATCCCAGGGATGCAAGGATTCTTCAATATCTGCAAATCAATCAATGTAATACACCACATTAACAAATTGAAAAACAAAAACCATATGATTATCTCAATAGATGCAGAGAAAGCCTTTGACAAAATTCAACACCCATTTATGATAAAAACTCTCCAGAAAGCAGGAATAGAAGGAACATACCTCAACACAATAAAAGCTATATATGACAAACCCACAGCAAACATTATCCTCAATGGTGAAAAATTGAAAGCATTTCCTCTAAAGTCAGGAACAAGACAAGGGTGCCCACTTTCACCATTACTATTCAACATAGTTTTGGAAGTTTTGGCCACAGCAATCAGAGCAGAAAAAGAAATAAAAGGAATCCAAATTGGAAAAGAAGAAGTAAAACTCTCACTATTTGCAGATGACATGATCCTCTACATAGAAAACCCTAAAGACTCCACCAGAAAATTACTAGAACTAATCAATGATTATAGTAAAGTTGCAGGATATAAAATCAACACACAGAAATCCCTTGCATTCCTATACACTAATAATGAGAAAACAGAAAGAGAAATTAAGGAAACAATTCCATTCACCATTGCAACGAAAAGAATAAAATACTTAGGAATATATCTACCTAAAGAAACTAAAGACCTATATATAGAAAACTATAAAACACTGGTGAAAGAAATCAAAGAGGACACTAATAGATGGAGAAATATACCATGTTCATGGATTGGAAGAATCAATATAGTGAAAATGAGTATACTACCCAAAGCAATTTATAGATTCAATGCAATCCCTATCAAGCTACCAACAGTATTCTTCACAGAGCTAGAACAAATAATTTCACAGTTTGTATGGAAATACAAAAAACCTCGAATAGCCAAAGCGATCTTGAGAAAGAAAAATGGAACTGGAGGAATCAACCTACCTGACTTCAGGCTCTACTACAAAGCCACAGTTATCAAGACAGTATGGTACTGGCACAAAGACAGAAATATAGATCAATGGAACAAAATAGAAAGCCCAGAGATAAATCCACGCACATATGGACACCTTATCTTTGACAAAGGAGGCAAGAATATACAATGGATTAAAGATGATCTCTTTAACAAGTGGTGCTGGGAAATCTGGTCAACCACTTGTAAAAGAATGAAACTGGACCACTTTCTAACACCATACACAAAAATAAACTCAAAATGGATTAAAGATCTCAACGTAAGACCAGAAACTATAAAACTCCTAGAGGAGAACATAGGCAAAACACTCTCTGACATACATCATAGCAGGATCCTCTATGACCCACCTCCCAGAATATTGGAAATAAAAGCAAAAATAAACAAATGGGACCTAATTAAACTTAAAATCTTCTGCACATCAAAGGAAACTATTAGCAAGGTGAAAAGACAGCCTTCAGAATGGGAGAAAATAATAGCAAATGAAGCAACCGACAAACAACTAATCTCAAAAATATACAAGCAACTCCTACAGCTCAACTCCAGAAAAATAAATGACCCAATCAAAAAATGGGCCAAAGATCTAAATAGACATTTCTCCAAAGAAGACATACAGATGGCTAACAAACACATGAAAAGATGCTCAACATCACTCATTATCAGAGAAATGCAAATCAAAACCACTATGAGATACCATTTCACACCAGTCAGAATGGCTGAGATCCAAAAGTCTACAAATAATAAATGCTGGAGAGGGTGTGGAGAAAAGGGAACCCTCTTACACTGTTGGTGGGAATGCAAACTAGTACAGCCACTATGGAGAACAGTGTGGAGATTCCTTAAAAAACTGGGAATAGAACTGCCTTATGATCCAGCAATCCCACTGCTGGGCATACACACTGAGGAAACCAGAAGGGAAAGAGACACGTGTACCCCAATGTTCATCGCAGCACTGTTTATAATAGCCAGGACATGGAAGCAACCTAGATGCCCATCAGCAGATGAATGGATAAGAAAGTGGTGGTACATATACACAATGGAGTATTACTCAGCCATTAAAAAGAATACATTTGAATCAGTTCTAATGAGGTGGGTGAAACTGGAGCCTATTATACAGAGTGAAGTAAGCCAGAAGGAAAAACACCAATACAGTATACTAACGCATATATATGGAATTTAGAAAGGTGGTAACGATAACCCTGTATACGAGACAGCAAAAGAGACACTGATGTATAGAACAGGCTTATGGACTCTGTGGGAGAGGGAAAGGGTGGGAAGATTTGGGAGAATGGCATTGAAACATGTGAAATGTCATGTATGAAACGAGAAGCCAGTCCAGGTTCAATGCACGATGCTGGATGCTTGGGGCTGGTGCACTGGGACGACCCAGAGGGATGGTATGGGGAGGGAGGAGGGAGAAGGGTTCAGGATGGGGAACACATGTATGCCTGTGGTGGATTCATTTTGATATTTGGCAAAACTCATACAATTATGTAAGGTTTAAAAATAAAATAAAATTAATTAATAAAAAAAAAAAAAAAGAAAGTGAGTTTGTCAGGGAGCCGAGAAAAGCCAAGTGGCCATCTTGGATTTCCCGTAGCCCCAACTATTTGGTTTATAGCCATTGTTTATCCATTTTAAGCTCCCTGATGAGGGGTTAATTTTTGTAGAAGCACAGTGAGTTTTTTCTATGTGTGACATAGTTTGTTATCAAAAGCCATATTCCAAGAAAACTTTGTTCTTTTAACAGGGAGAGAAAACCAAATTCCAGCTTAATTCACTGTGAAACAATAGTTATTCACTTAGTTAAAGTAACGATAAGAATTCAAAGCTCAGGTTAATGTCTTAAGAAACATGTACCAAGCACAAAACTCTCTTCCACTTGTCACAAACCTTTTTTTTTTTTTTTTTAATACTTTCTGCACTTATTACATCCTTTGCCAGTTTTAGAGATGAGTCACCTGTAGGTTTAGACTTACTTTCTTTTTCCTTAATAGAATGTAATTCCATTTCTTATACCTTTTTATTAAAAACACACATCTTACTTTCTTTTAGCAATCATGAACAGTACTTTATATCATCATTTTGTAGATTGGAAAATATAAATCACCCAAAGTTATGTCATTTGTAAAAGTATCTTCACAATCTGTGTTAATGAGATCAATAAACAGACATCAATACCAGGTGTCAATTCAATAGTGAATATTTCCCAGTTTATACAAGACTGAAATTCATTTTGTTTAATTTTCTTGAATTTAGAACTGTTTGCTTTCTAAGCTCTTCTCCTTAGGCCAATTAAATACAGCTCACTGATCAATTAACCTTAAGCAATTTTGTCCAAGGATGGAGATACACTAAGACACATAAATCTGGACAGAGACCTCACAGTTTTCTGCTTAAAATTTAAAATGTCTCTTTGCATGCCCACCCCCCCTGCTTTTTTTCCCATTGGCTTGAAGTTCTACCAATTTGGTCATGGCAGGAGTCCCAGACAGAGTGGGCTATGTATCTCAAGGACATGACAAGAGTTAACTTCAGGTTTTTTCCCAGGTATGTTTCTGTTTCTCAGGCAGGGTTGGAGCTCCAAAAAAAGTATTTTAATAAGCCAGCTTTTTCCTAATTACACATGCAAAAAATACCTGCTTTGCAGTTTCAAAAAGATTTCATTTTAACCAGTTTTCTCCAGAGGCTGAAGAATATCATGGCCATTCAATGTCAAAAATGTCATCCTTCCTTTTTGTAGTCATAATTTCATATCTAAATTTTTTTTCTTTTTTTTAATTTTATTTTATTTTTAAACCTTACATAATTGTATTAGTTTTGCCAAATATCAAAATGAATCAATCACAGGTATACATGTGCTCCCTATCCTGAACCCTCCTCCCTCCTCCCTCCCCATACCATCCCTCTGGGTCATCCCAGTGCACTAGCCCCAAGCATCCTGTATCGTGCATTGAACCTGGACTGGCATCTCGTTTCATACATGATATTTTACATGTTTCAATGCCATTCTCCCAAATCTTCCCACCCTCTCCCTCTCCCACAGAGTCCATAAGACTGTTCCATACACCTTGACAAGCCACCTGTACAAACCCACACACAGTGAGGAAACGCCACAATAAAGAGAACTCCACAAACTGCCAGAATATAGAAAGGACACCCCAAACTCAGCAATTTGAACAAGATGAAGAGACAGAGGCATATCTAAAATTTTTAAACCAGAGTGTGTTCAAGTTGGCTCTGATGACAGGGGTAGACTGGCTGATGAGATGTTGTACCAGCAGGGGTTGTCTCTCTGGGCAGGTGAGGTCTTCTCTTATAACAAAGAAAGCCTGTATATAAGGGACTTCTTCGGCTCCGGAGATCAAACTTACCCCAGTTTTTCTAAGATACAATTCAAAGGGGTGGTTCTGGAACTGTTAGTTCCCATTTGTATGAGAGAAAAAAGCAGTGCCCAGTGCCGTGGCTTTTTTCTACCAGAGGCGTCCCTCCACGCTCTAGATGGTGTGGAGACAGGTCTTCCACCTAAGCTTCCTTCCCTGGCCAAAGTTAACCTGTCTCTTACTGACACAGGTGTCTCACTATCATCCCTCCCTGTTCTACCACTGAGGAGGGGTGGAGATGCACCAGGGGTAGGCCTGATGGCATCCCAGATTGATGTCCAGTTTCTCACTATTAAAACCTTGCCTTGATTTCCCCTTTTCCTTTGGTGCCACCCGGGGTGGAACAGAGTAGCCTTCTGGAATGTCTCCCAAGCTAAGACCCACTAGGGGAAACATCCATCTTTTATGTGCCTGTGGGCTGCCGTCTATGGGGTCACACAGAGTCGGACACGACTGAAGCGACTTAGCAGCAGTAGCAGCAGCACATCTTTGAGCATATTCCTGACCACAGTCGAAGCTGTAAGTCAAAAAGGGAGTCACAAAGGGATGAAGAGAAAACCCAAGATGTCCCTTCTGGGAGTTGCCACATGAGTCTATGTGATAACAAAGGAAGTGATAGAAGGCCAGCCTGTGAGGAAAAAATAATCTTTCATGTTCATGAAGTTTCAAGGCCAATCTTTCTATTCCTGTCCAGCAGATTGTACAAAAAGAATACCTAACGAGTTGAAACAAGACCACTGGAGGGCTTTCTGTGGTCTTCTAAGAGCTAGTGCTACCAAGGGAAAAAGCCTGCTGCATTTCCAATCTGCCCAAATCTGGGGTTCCCTGATCTGTGTCCTCAGGAATCTCATGCTCACCAGTAATGTCTCCTTCCATACAGTCCGGAGGCATAGCCATGACGAGAATTTGCCTCTGGGTCTCTGGGGTCAGGATGGTGATTTCCGATGAGAGATGACCCTGGAACTAGAGCTCCAGCTAGTTCCCTAATGTGTTCCTGCCTGCAGTGTCCTATAAAACTTGGAATGAGGGTCTTGCTAGAAAAACACAATAACAGCATGGATTGCAAGTCCCCTGAAAGTCTATAATCTGGCACATTAGGTCAGTAGCTTTAATTCCCCAAACAGTTATGAAATGGTCAGAGAAACCAGGTAAAGCTGATGGGGGAAAAAAGTTCAGTGTGTATGCTTCCAAGTTAATAGAGACTTTACAGTAAAACAGCAAAAGAGTCCCAGCTCTGAGTAGTCTTACCTTGTCTTGAAGATCCTGGATGAGTCCCCAAGATGATAGCTTACGGTGAATTGTGAAAGTGCCACTACATTCGTGATCTCCGAAGAAGATATAACTCCGAGACCAAAGACAGGTCTCAGTCACTGAGAGCTTTGTGTGCAAAATTTTATTTGGAGTGACAGGACCGAGAAAGCTTCTGACACAGACATCAGAAGGGGGCAGGAGAGTACCTGCCTCACTAGTTTAAGCAGGGCCTTATATACTTTTCAACTAGCTGCTGAGAATAGATAAAAAGAATACCTCAAGATTATAAGAATCCCACCAGACCCTTTCCCAAGGCATATATCCTGAGATAACTTTGGCACAAGATTAGCCAAGGAGAACGGTTCCAGGCAATGTTTCTGGGCTAGATATACTGTTGCTGTATAATCAGGGGTACAAGTCTTAAGAAACAGGTTCCCAGGCAAGGGTTGTTACAATTATAATCATTAGCATGGAGCCTAAGAAAAGCATTTCCCTGAGTAAGACATTGTGCTGTGTGATCATTAGTGTGCTGTGTGACTTAAGCTAAAGAAAGGCCACTTCTTGGGTAACATATATTGCTGCACAAAGCTAGGAAAGCATGAGTGAGGATGTTCACTTCCTCCTTAAAAGGCCTTGGACTGCCTGCTTAAACTTTAACTCTTTCATGTAGAACTAGCAGATTAAATTAAAAAAAAAAAAAAAAAAAACATAGTCAGCTACAAATGGACACTTGCCATTGGCACATGCCATCTACCTCTACAAGGATTAAATTGTGTGCTGCTGCTGACCTGCAACAGCTCCTGAAGGGAGTTCAGGGTGGAGAACAGAAATGAGGCACTCTGTGCTCTGGAAAAAGTGGCAAGACAGGTCTTCAGATAACTATTTTCTGGAGCCAATTAGCCCAGTTTTTGCATCTCCTCATACCTAGAAAAGCACTAAATTTCTTCATGATGATGTCTGTTCCTCAGGACTAGCAGAAACCCTTATCAGACCCTCTGTAAAAATACGTTCTTGATTTTGCATGTACCATTCACCAAATTCACCATTCACCCATTCACCAAAATCACCTATACACTTGCCTTCCCCCTACCTCTTTGGAGCAGTTTCTCAGAGTGATTAACATCTGAAATGCTGTGTCCCCGGCTATCTTGTGACTCTCATGTTGTTCATTTTTTTTATGCCAGAAATACACATGTACACATACACTGGATATAGTAATGAAAATATTTCAATCCAGTGTAGATAGTGACAGGAGTCAGAGGTGTAAAAATTCCAATCAAATACCACAAATCCTGCCCCTTTTCACTTTCCATGGGTAAGAATTAAAGCATTAATTAACTTGATTTACTACAGCAGCTAAGATTGTAGACTCTGGAAGTACATTGTCTAATTTCAAATCCTGGCTCTATTATGCAAAAATTGTACAATTTTAAGCAATATACTTCCTCTCTGTCTATGCCTCAGTTTTTCTCATCTGAAGTTAGGAATAAAAGATAATTGTGTGGATTCAGATGTAAAGAGCTTGGATGAGGGGCTGGCTAGAGGAAAGCCTCAATAACATCAATTGTTTAAAATTAAATGTAAGTAATAAAACCCTAAGATATCCAGAAAAAAATGTACCCATGTATTTATAACAGAGATATTAGGGAAACATCATCAAATGATAAAAAAACATAAATGCATAAAAACACTTTCTGGTTTTTAATACTTCTCTCTTAAATTGCTGTCCAGCTACTTGGCTGGCTATTTATGATGCAGATCAGCATTTCAAGCTTCACTGCTCTTTGGCCTGCTAGAAAACCTCTTGGTCTGAGGAAGAGGTACATTTTCTTCGGGAATATTCAGGTCATACTAGGCCCAGTATAACCAAAACTATGAGTCTGCTTCTCTTTCTTCCACCCAACCTCTTAGATAGAGTCCTTCCAAGGCCCAGCTGATGCAGTGTGAGAGTCAGAGCAGGGACTGCAACTATGACATCTCTGGAGGCCTGCCCTTTCAGTAACCTCAGCCTGCAGGCATCTCCTCTATCTCAAACTCTAAAACTGTATTTTTCCCTAGCAGAAGGCCTGTTCCTCTAAGATTGTTTATTTGATTCCTATCTACCTAGCCTCCTCAACCACTTTATGGGTCATTCACTTCTTCACTCATCATTCAACATTCATTTATTCAATAATTTACTGAATGTTTCCTACATCAGCTACTGGGTGGATAGTGACCTTCCCCACCCCAGGAATCTGCTTCCTTTGGACTCACCATGGAGCAGAACATAGGCTGATGAGTTCAGTCTCTGATGAGGCCCAAGCAAAGATTCCAAACACCCAGTCAACTGTAAAGGGCTCTCCATAGTCCAGGAAAAGAAAACAATCCAATAAATGAGAACTCTTTTCCCTACCCAGAACTTTTAGACCCAGATTTCCACCTACAGCCTTCTCCGGTAAGCTGGAATTTATGTCATATGAACCCTCAGGCTTTTCTTGGCCCATATGAAAGGCAGATAAAAGCAACATTTCTCTCCCTGAGTTTTTTCTCAGACCTGTCTGACTTCCAAGGGTTGAAATTAGAGATTACAATGTATAACTCTGGCAGTCAAAAGCAGCCCAGAGCCTTCTTAGTTACAAGAAATAAGACTTTCCTCTGCCTTTCGCCTAGCACCACCATAAACAACAGTTCATTGGATGTGGACAAGAACCCCTCACTGATGGGGAGTGAAGAGGGAGTAGAAAGGAGTCTTGAAGCCTCATGCTCCACTGGAGATTAAAACCTAAAACAATGGGAGAAAGTTGCCCTCAAAGCTCATTTTATCTCTAAGGCACAAGATGGTAGCTAACAGGTAAAAGCAGCTTGATCCAAGTATCCTAGGTTCCAGGCAGAGCTTTTGTTTCTCCCTAAAAGGACTCTGAATACTGAGTCTCTGACATTTAAACACATATATACACCATGGCCACTTTCTATTATAGTGATATTCTCTTTCAAAGACCCTTTTCTTTCCTTGACTGGATTATGCATGTGTGCTTGCTAAGTCACTCAGTTGTGTCCAGCTCTTTGAGACACTATGGATTGTAGCCTGCCAAGCTCCTCTGTCCACAGGATTCTTCAGGCAAGAATACTGGAGTGGTTTGCCATGCCCTCCTCCAGGACATACTCCTGACATGGGGATGGAACCCACATCTCTTATGTCTCCTGCATTGGCAGAAGGGTTCTTTACCACTAGCGCCACCTGGTAAGCCCTGACAGGAATATAGCATTATCTTTTTTTTAACACATCTATGATAAAACTCTAACAGACTATGTTTTGTGTGTATGCTCAGACACATGCTCAAAAGTTTGACCATGTGAAAGTGTACTAAAGTGTGAATATGCATTTTATGTTAGTGCATTACTCCATGATGTATTTACCCATGTGAACCCACAGGCACATTTATGGGCTGGAAGCCATGGTTTACTCACTTGATAAGTGAATTGTAACACTTCTGCCCCAGAAGCATGTGGGTATCGGGAAGCATCCCCGAGTACAAATGGGTCTGAGAGACCAAAGGCACCTCCTGTGTGCTATATGTGCACCCTCCCTCAGCGCCTTTGTACATAATGACTTTTTTACTGGAATACTCTTCCCTCCTCCCTCAAAACTTTACCTACGTAATTCTTAGCACTTTTTTAGATTTTTAGCTTAGAGTTCACACTCACAAGCCTTGCCTGTCCCCATAGAGTAGATCAAGCCTCTGTTTTGCTATTTCACAGATCCCCATCTTTTATAACACTTATCATAGCTTGTGATTATATATAATGAGTACTCTTTGAACAGTTCCAGCTACCGTCATAAATTTATGAAGTCAGTATCATGCCTCTTTTACTCACATTGAATTCCCAACCCCTGGCAGAATGCCTAGCACAGGTTAGGTAATCAATTTCTGAGTGCAATAGTATAAGAAAGACAAAACCCAGGACAAGCTGGATCCATGGCAGTGGAATCAACTACAAATCTGGCTACCAAGGACAGTAGCTTTGTAAACACGGTGAGATCAGGGAATCTTAGAACTCAGCCTGATTCCTGCTCTATTGCTGTCTCAGGGATCAGGATCAAATCCAAAAATTGAGAGCCAACTGTAGGATAGAGTTCATGGACAATAAAAATAAGAAGCTGTGCCCACTTTTCAGTCTGGCTGGTGGTAGAGAGCCTCAGAGAATGTGGTGGCAGCTCGAACAGGACACCAAATCTGGGGAACCTTTGGAAGGGCACATGGAAGGCTGCAGTTCTCAGCTCACCCTCCTGTGTTCCCTGGGCCTTTTTCTTCTAACCTCATACCTTTCAGTTTCCCCTCCAAGCCCTCCCATCCATGCAGAGCTAGCTCTTATCACCACCTTTCCTCCTATACAGTCCCTCTTTTCCCATAGCCCACAAAGAATCAGACTCAGGCAGCAGACGACATTGGAGACTGGATGTAATTACATCTCAAGATAGGCATTAGCAGAACTCAGACCGTGACCCCAGGATGGTACAGTGACAGGGGTGGTTGGGTCACTTATAGCACCCCCACCTTGTTCTGGCTCTCATTCTTCCTCACTGACTCTGGAACAACATTGTCTCTGCAGTAAAGAGTATCATAGTAAATTTGCTTCATAGTGCAGCTGCATTCAAGAATGGCTGGGGGTGGGGGAAGTTAGGGACTGGAGCTATGGGAGGAAAGGCACAGAGGGAAAGATACGGTGTGAACAACTACGGCTCCTACAACTGCCTCAGCTTCTCCACAGCAGCATCCACGTCACCTCCTGTGGCAATGAGGGCCTGGAGATTGGCTTCAGGATTCAAGAAGCCCATGGCCTGCAGTTGCTCTAGCTGCACCCGGAAGTGAGTCTCGGGTGTCGGCTGCTGAGGATTGGTGCCTGTCAAGGCTTGCAACATCTGGAGGAAGGGGGTAGAATGGAGGCCCAGCTCCATAGAGCCCTGTGCTGAGGGAACCTCAGGAGCTGGGGGAGGCAAAGGATCCTCAGGCACAAGGGGACTCTCTCGAGGCTCTGTATCTCCCGCCATACTTCCCAGCCCTGTTAGACAAGGCATGAACCAGAGGAAGAGGCGAGGGGCTTCAGTAGCCAAGATCTGCAGACCCTGCTCAATCTGCAGCAGGGCATGCATGGCACGCGGGTTTGCCATGGCTGCCTGAAGGTGCAGCAGCAGTGGCAGTTGCCAGTGCATCTCGTCCTGCAGCTGTGGGGCCTGATTCATGCTGGTTGGCCTCAGAGATCTTGGATAAGCCAGTGGCGGTGGCCAGACACGCTCAGGGGTTCCAGCAGCAGCTGCTGTGGGCAAAGGTGGGGAAGGAACAATTTGGGTCCTATTGGCAGCAGGCCCCAGCCCGGAGACAAGATCAGGCATGTGGATGCTGTGGCCAGTGGAACCGTTCCCTGCACCATCTTGACCTCCATCTTTTCTAGCACTGCTCTCCATGGGATATCTCAGTAAGGCTGGGCAGGAGGGCTTTCCCTTGATTGCAACTGACTCCTTGGGGAGAGCCTGGCCTGACTCAGGTTCCTGGGATGAGGGTGAAGCTGGAGGAACTTGGTTTCCTGGTGGTGGAGGTGGTTGTTCTTGGCTTGGACTGAGGGTAGATGCCATCCCCTGCAGATAGGTTCCCAGGGACTGGGGGGTCTCATGCAATTGTTGGAGATAGTCATAGAGCCCTATATTCCCTAGAATATTGGGAACCCTATTTCTAAGTTCAGATATATCCTGGTCCCCAGGCCTTCTGCCCCTCCTGCCAGCTGAGCCTGCATATGTGGAAGTCCAGGGATTGGGGAGAGGGTCACAATTCTCCGTCCTTGAGGGTTGGCTGCTGCTGCTGGTAGCATTAGCATTAGTGGTGGCAAAGGGATTGCCACCAAACTGCTCCTGGACTGCATTGAGCATGGGGTCCATAATATCTGTATACATGGTTCGGAGCACATTGTAGCCACCCGGGATGCTCTCCAGGTTGCTGAGCGCCCGGTCCTGGCTGCGCATCATCTCTTGCATCATGGCAGGGTTACGTAGAAACTCCAGTGTCTGCCGCATGATTTCAGGATTGTTGAGAATGTGCCCAATCTCGGGGTTGTGCTGAATCAGTTGCTGCATACGAGGATTGTCAAGAACCAACTGGCGCACCAGGCCTGTGTTGGACAGCAGACCCTGGATGAAGGGGTCATCAATGATCTGAGCCACAAATTCAGGCACAGATACATGCTGCCACACCAGTGAGCTTGGCTGGTCAGGGAAACCACCCAAGGTCAGGCCTAGCCCATTGAGGCCTGTGAGGATACCCAAGCTAAAGGTAGGTGGCCCATCTGCTGGGTAAATGGAGCTTGGCTGAGGGAGTGACCCAGGGCTTGGGGCTGGGGTAGGGACTGAAGCAGCTGGGCACTCGTTGCCCATGGTGCGACGCTGCATCTTGATGACCAGGTGGACGGTGAGGCCATCTTGGACCCCACACTGTGCCAGCGAGTCAGGGTCCTTGAGGATTTTGCCAGCAAAGATTAGGATCAGCTGATCAGGGTGGGCCTTAAAGCGCTGGGATATCTCTTCCTTCAGCTGCTGGATGGTGCAAGTGTCTGTAACTGAGAAATCCTCCTTGTCCTTAGGCGTCTTCACTGTCACCTTGATGAGGTGGGGATCTTGGACCAGTGCTGGGCTGCCCTGTGGCAGGGCCTCTCCACTTTTGGCCATAGTGGGCAGCAGGAGGCCCAGGTCTGTGGGGACACAGCTGCGGGGAGGCGGAGGGGAGACCAAAATCATCCTTTTGGGCAGTGGTGAAAGGAAAGGTGAGCAGGGGGAGGATTTGGGGTCTCAGGGTGGGGGAACTAGAGGGTCCACATAGAAGGGGCTATGAGGGCATGGGATAGGATGCCTTAGGAGGATTTGGGGTTGGAGAGACGGTGCGGATCATGGGAGGGAAATCTGAGCCCTAGGAAAGAGGTTGATAGTTGATGAATGAAGGGCAAGGGCAGCCTGAAGGACCTGGTTTGGGGAATACATACCGATCAGCTGTGGCCCCGTCCTTCCTCTTAAATAGGACTCCAAACTGCCCTCATCTTGCTGAACAGCCACCCCTGAAGCCTTCTACACCAGAGCCCACTCCCCCAGGTCACTTCTGTGACCTCAGCACTGACATCACGGCCTCATACAATGGATTCTTGAGACTTTTCCAAGGTACTTGGGATTCTTAGGGGCTTCATCTCCCCCCACCCTTCAACTCTTCTACTTCCTTTATCTCAATTGCCTTCTTCATAGTGAGGGTTCTGGGCTGACCCTTCTTTCTCAAGCCAAGTGTTCTGCTTTCACACAACCTGGTAGGTGGTATGTGGAAATTCAGACAGGGGGTGGACAATTAAGAAAGGCTTCTTGAGCCCTTATGTCCCCACGAAGACCCCAATTCAGCTACTTGCTAGTTGAGCCTCTTCTTGGCATTGTTATGTTCCTATGTCCTCTCTGATTCAACATTAGCCACGACAAATCAATCAACATATTGACTTTCTGATGAGTAGGATGTAGAGTATAAAAGAGAGGTTCAAGATGAAATAAACTTTTATTTTACCTTTTTTCCCCTATTATTATTATCCCCCAGAAAAATTCAAGGAATGTATTGGCTATTTGTTGAGGTAAAAGACCAGGAAATAAGGTTGTTAAATAGAAAATTAAGTTCAGTCTATTTCATATCCAAATGAAAATGTTAAGAAGGTAGTTCTACACTGTGAGGCTGACTTCATCAGCATCAACAGAGTATGTGGAGCGGTATGTGTGTGTATATAGTAAAAGGACAGAGGTAAAAAGACTGAATTGTGGACAGTACGATATTTAGAAGTCTGAAAGATTGGATGAATTCAGCAAAGGAAATTGAAAAGAAATAAAACATTAAGTCAGAAAAGGAAATTAGAGAAAGAAGTCAAAGGACAAAGTTTCAAAAAAAGAGAAAGTAAACAAATGTGTCAAATGATTCTGGTAGGTAATAAGTGAGGACTGAGAATTGGCTACTGCGTTTGAACAAGAGAGACCAGTTAGACTAAGGGCCATGATGAGATCAAGTCTGGAAGAGTAGTGAGGCCAGAAAATCTGATTGGAGTGGGTTTTAAAGTAAATGGGTTGGAAAGGAAGTGGATCCAAGAAGAGTAAATGAGAAAAGGCTGATGGCTGCACAGAAATGGGGAATAAATCTTTTTGTGTGTGTTTGTTTCTTTGTTTATTAAGACAAGACAATTATAATATACTTTTATTTTAATGGAAACAATCCAGTGAGGAAGAGCACAGTGATGCAGGAGAAAGAGAAACAGTTGTAAGAGCAAATTGTTGAGAAGATAGAGGGATTGGAATCAAATGCCCAAGTGAAGAGCTTGATTTAGGATCATGGACAGTTTATTCATTAAAAGAGGATGAAGGGTGGAGTATACAGGTATAGATGCAAGATAGTTGGTTGAATTAGTGGCAGACAAAGGTGAAAGTCACTTTTGATCACTTTTGTCTTCTTGTTGGAATACGGAAAATATCATCTGAGACTGAGAATAGATATTGAAGGGCTGTTGAAAGTTTTAGAAGAGCATATAAGGTATGAAATAATCATCTCAAAGAATATGGCTAGAGCATTGGATCTCCAAGTGTGGTCCTTATATCAGTATCATCAGCATGACCTGGAAATTGTCAGCTATGCAGAATTTGGGGCCTTCCTGTAGAACCACAGAATTGAAAACCCTTGGAATGAAGCTCAGAAATCTGGGGGTTTTGACACACCCTCCAGGTGATTTCTGATGTAAATTCTAGAAAAAAAGCATTAAAATAAGAAAATGTATTAGGCATACAAACAGACCAACTAAAGCCTTGGTAATGAATTTAAATAAGACTAGTCAGCACAGTTATATGATTTTCTTTGCCTACACAGAGATTGGAGAAAGCAATGGCACCCCACTCCAGTACTCTTGCCTGGAAATTCCCATGGACGGAGGAGCCTGGTAGGCTGCAGTCCATGGGGTCGCTAAGACTGAGTCATGGGGACATGACTGAGCGACTTCACTTTCACTTGTCGCTTTCATGCATTGGAGAAGGAAATGGCAACCCACTCCAGTGTTCTTGCCTGGAGAATCCCAGGGATAGGGGAGCCTGGTGGGCTGCCATCTATGGAGTCCCACAGAGTCGAACACGACTGAAGTGGCTTAGCAGCACACAGAGATTAGGCAGGGTTGGATATAAATGTTATAACCATCGTGAGTTTGCTAGGTGGGTATTATATCAGAATAATTATGATAGATTGAGTAGTGTTGAAGCTAGAAAACTATGTTTGGGAACCTAAAGTAGGTACATGAAGAACATGTACCCCACTTCTAAGTTCACAGAGAAGGAAAGAAACAGTCATCACTGCTGGAGAAGCAGTCTTCTCAGCGAACACTCAGATATTAATCACAGCAAAAAGGTGAGGGAACATTGAGAGATAAGGTTGTAGGTATGAGTTTCACTGTTGCTAAATTGAATCCTAAAAGGTAGAGTGGGAAAAACCGACAAGTGGAAACTGAGTCACATGAGGGAATTTCAGAGCATATTGACAGAATCAGGAAGATAATCTGGAGAATTTTGGCTCCTTATGTAAACTGAGGATAAAATATTTAATTGGATTAATAGAGATATCTTAATGGGGAAGTGAAAAATCTGTTTCTAGCTATAATTTTCTTTCTTGAGGGGGCTTCCCTATGGCTCAAATGGTAAAGAATCTGCCTGCAATGCAGGAGACCCAGGTTTGATCTCTGGGAGAAGGAAATGGCAATCTGCTCCAGTATTCTCAGTTAGATTGGAACTTGTCCTGCATTTCTCCAACTCTAGTCTTTGTCACTCAGTTGTGTCTGTGTCTGACTCTTTGTGACCCTTTGGACTATAGTCCACCAGGTTCCTCTGTCCAGGGGATTTTTCAAGCAAGGATACTGGAGTGGGTTGCAATTTCCTTCTCCAGGGGATCTTCCCTATCCATGGATTGAACCTGCATCTCCTGTGTCTCTTGCATTGCAGGCAGATTCCTTACCCACTGAGTCAGGTTTTCCTGATGGTCCAGATAGTTAAAGAATCCTCCTGCAATGACGGACACCCTGGGTCAGGAAGATCCCCTGGAGAAGGGAATGGCTACCCACTCCAGGATTCTTTCCTGGAGAATTCTATGAACAGAGGAGACTGGCCAGCTACAGTCTATGGGTCACAAAGAGTCGGACATGACTGAGTGACTATCACTTCACTTCATTTCTTTGACCTGTTTCTTTTTGATAGGCCATGGTGATGGAGTGGGACCTTTGGCAGCAGATTTACTGAAGCACTGGGAGCTTAATGGAGCTTTCTTTACTCTTGCTGATGGTCACGTCGGGGCTGAAGGATGGGTGACCTGTGAGGACCACACAAATCTGAATATCCCTCACCTCCTCCACTGCTCCTGCCCTATTCCCAGACACCACTGTCTCCCACATGCTAGAACTAGTGTTCCTGCTTCCAGCTTTCTCTTCTACAACAGTGTTCCACTCTCAGCAGCCAGACTGACATACTGAACTACTCTATTCCTTTGCTAAAACCTAGCAATGATTTTCTTTTGTATTCATAGTAAAATCCAAAGTGATCACCAGATCTACAAAGCTCTTCGTGATTTCTAATAATTCTCTTTTCCCCCTTATTTTTTAGTTCACTCCTCTCCAGCTACACTGTCCCTTGTTATTCTTCAAACACAACAAGAGTACTCTTATCTCACAGCTTTTCCTCTTATGCAGCCTTCTCTGCCTGGAACAATGCCTGGAACAATGCCTGGAATTGTATGTGTTGCTCTCCCAAGTCGTGATTTCTGCTCAACTGTCTCCTTTCAGAGAAGCCCTCCTTTATGATCCCCCATTTAGCACAGCTTATCCACTGCATTTTTCTTTATAGCACTTATAAATACCTCATGTAGCTATACATTCAGCTGTATTTCCTAGAGTAGGAAATGGCAACCCACTCCAGTATTCTTATCTTGAGAATTCCATGGACAGAGGAGCCTGGCAAGTCGTAGTTCATGAGGTTGCAAAGAGTTGGACGCCACTGAACACACATACACGTATTTCCCTCTTTTCATATGAGTATGTTATGACTGTCTTCCCTACATGTGGGTCTATTTTGGTCTCTAAGCATTTGTGTGCAGCTGTCTATACACATGAGTATGTGTACTGTGTGGTGACTTTATATGCCTATATATGTGAATCTTGGGCTGTTAACCATGTGTGCATATGTGTTTGAGGTTATATGTGCATGTTCTTGGATATGTGAGCATGACATGATGTCTGACATATAATTCTGTGGGTGCAAATATGCTTTTCTATTTTAACATATGCATGTGGTTGTGGTGTGTGTGTGCTCACGCATGTATGGTACATGAGGTAGGGTTATTACACATTGACAGTTGAATTTTTCATTTAAAAAAAAAAAAAAAGGCCAAACTTCAGATGGGGTCAAGTTGATGTAGCCATTTTATTGACAGATCTCTCAGCTATGGCCAATGGTCTATTATTCAGTAAAGAAAGCACTGTTTGGTTTTTCCCATTCTAGGACTTCTCCTAACCAGAAGCACCAGAAAAGATGAAGGCAGATGAGGTAGTCAAATGGGTTGGCAGGCAGGTAGCAAAGCAAATAGGTATGCCCAGTGGTTAGGATCCCTGGGATCTCCTGAGCTTCTGGATGGCAGCGCTGGTGTCTCCCTCGGTGGCAATGAGGGCCTGCAGATTGGCATGATGGTTTGCAAATCCCATGGCCTGGAGATATTCCATTTGCTTGCTGAAACGAGTCTCAGGGGCTTGTAGAGGGTGGGAGGGGTCTCCAGCTAGGGACTGTAGCCTCTGTAGGACTGCTCCCGATTTGGGACAGGACTCAGGTCCTTTAGGCTCAGCCATATTGGACACATCCCAGGTCCAGGGCACTGTGTCAGGGTAGCTGCAGCTGGGTGCAGGAAGCCAACCCAGGCCCCATAGGTAGGGAGCAACACAGGGTAGAAGAACAGGAGCCTCAGTGGCCAACAGCTGCAGACTCTGCTCAATCTGCAGTATTGCTTGTGATGCTTTAGGGTTGGCTAGAGCTAAAAGCATATCGGAAAACTGAGTCTGCTGCAGAAATGCAGGCAGTTGCTGCCTCCACTGTTCACTCAGCTGGGGCACACTCATGAACAACATCATCTGGTCTGCCAGGGAAGGGTTGTTCAAGAGCAGTTGCATCATGTTTCCTTGGATCTGGGAGCTGGTCTGCTCATTTGATTGCTGGAGATCATCTAATTTCTGGTTAGAGCTATCTAGAGAAATGGTGGCATCTTTGTCTTCTGCCTGGGGCAGCTGGTTGAGCTCTCTGCTAGGTAAGGCTGGTATCCCAGTTGGCTGCTCCACAGCACTAGCATGACTTTGACCATTAGTGGAGTTAGAAGTACTGGCCCTGGAAGTATGATTTGCCATGTTGAGGGTAGAATTGACTGAAGTGATTGAAGATACACCTCGAGAATTAGCATAGATGACTCGGGCTGTAGGGGGCTGTGGGAGATGTTCCTGTTGTTCCTGGGATGGTGGTGGAGATGGGAGTGAACACTGGACTTGCTCTGGCACTTGTCCTCCCAGAAGAGCTGTGAAAATGTTGCCCCCAAATGGATCTTGTGTGCTGTTGAGCATCTGATCACTGAAATCAGCAGAACTCTGACCTGAGGCACTGTCCCATCCTGGGACAGTCTCTAAGCCTACATATGACTGTGGGTTCGGTGGACTCTCAAGATTCTGTGCAGGTTGCTGGATCTGCATTATTTCTTGAATCACTGCCAGGTTCCTGGCCAGCTCCAGAGTCTGCCACAGGATCTCAGAATTGTCAAGGAAGTGTGAGACCTCTGGGTTCTGCTGCATCAATTGCTGAGTGTCTAGGTGTTCTGAGATGAACTGTCTCATGAAGTCTGTGTTGGACAGGAGTTGCTGGATGCTAGGATTCTCCAGTATCTGTGCTATGCGCTCTGGACTACCCACTTTCAAGTCCTGGGTATGCACCTTGGGCACATCCTCTGAGAGAGCTGACTCCACTGGTGTGTAACCCACACCAACAGATTGGTATACCCCACTACTGTTTCCTTTTGTGTTTTTGTCCTGGTGGCAGGGATGGGCTAGGGATCTGGAGCCGTTTTTGGACTTGATGACCACATGGATGGTGTGACCGTCCAGGATGCCCCTCTGGCTCAGCACATCATGGTCTTTGAGAAGGCGGCCCATGAAGACAAGCACTAGTTGGTCCATTTGACATTTAAAGTGAGCCGACAGCTTCTCCTTGAACTGCCTTACCGAGGTATCATTGGCTATCACAAAGTCTTCCTGCTTGCCTGGTGTCTTCACTATCACCCTAGTGACAACCGGAGAGATCTTCTTCTCTGCAGGCAGCCCTGAATGATGCCCACACTGGGCCATCCTGGGTGTTCGAGCAATGACATGCGGCATGGACCTTAGTGGGTGGGCAGATGGGGAGCAGGTGGAAGCAGGGGCAGAGGGGTGAGGGCAGGCAAATACTTCCTCTGGCCTCTGTTTCAGGTGTTGCGTTCGCAGGCCACAGGCTGGTTTCCTCGTTGCCCCAAAGGGGATGAGTGACCAGACTGGGGCCAGGTATTTTGTGATGTTGTACCCCCACCCCAGTTCTCTAGATACGGCCCAGCTGAGGCCTGTTGTGGCTACTAATTCATTCTTGATATAAAGTAGGCTAAGTGGAGATGACTCATGCCAGGGCTGCCCCTCCCCCGGCCCCACCCACCAAAAGCACAGCTCTTGAGAAAAGGGATATTGTGATGTCAACCCAAGCCTCACAGTCTCTGGCTGAACTAGTTGGGAAAGGAAACCTATTTGGGGATTCTGGGTCTTCATAATAAAAGAAAATAAGACACTTTTACAGGAAATAGAGGGCAAAGTTCTCAGAATACAGCTATTAAAAGTACAGACTGCTTAGTCATGGTTGCTCAGTCATGTCTGACTCTTTGCAACCCCATAGACTGTAGCCCACCAGGCTCCTGTGCCCACGAAATTCTCCAGGCAAGAATACTGGAGTGGATTGCCATTTCCTTCTCCAAAAGACTGCTTACATAGTCCATATGTTTCTCTGTGGTGCTGTGTGTGAGTCCCTTGTGGGGATATCAGGCTTGTGAATGAAAAGCTAGGTCTATTAAAACCATAGGTAAAACCATATACCTGTAGGTAAGAAAGAAATTTCTTCCACAAGAAGGAGTTTATTCCTTTTTTGGAGATCTGGAAAAAGTGAAGCCTTAGAAAGTAAAGGTGGCATATTGGTAAAGAACCTGCCCGCCAGTGAAGGAGATGTAAGAGATCCGAGTTTGATTTCTGGATTGGGAAGATTCCCTGGAGGAGGGCATGGCAACCCACTTCAGTATTCTTGCCTGGAGAATCTCATGGATAGAGGAGCCTGGCGGGCTATGGTCCATGGAGTCACAAAGAGTCGGACATGACTGAAGCGACTTAGCACATAGAAAGGAAAATGGAGCAAGACAAAAGCTTCTTAAGTGGAAGAGAAGGCTGTGTTTTTCTCTGGGTCAAGATTCTGGAATTCTAGACTTAACTGAGAGTGTTCCCATGCAGTGGGAAAAGATTTCCTCTATCCTAGAAGTAGGAGTAGGGCTAAACAGGGAAAATCCTCCTAGAAGCATAACACACTGAAGGTGAATGAATAGTTCCTTGCTAAGTATTTTTTATTTGCTTATCACTTGGTCTTTTCTACACAGTGCTACAGCAGAACTTTTAAAATAATTTCTTTCAATGTCCTGGCCCAGTCCTGAGTTGCCTACCTTTGTGTTGAAGCAGTAAGGGGGAAATTTGTCTGTGAATCAAGAAGTGAGCATAGAGTTGGTTTAGCAGTGAAATTCCTAACAGGGCAGGATTAGGCATCTAAAAGCCAACATCTTTTATTTTTTATTTGGCTAGCAGATGAATTTTCTGTTAAAGGACATATTAAAATATTTTTATGTTTATTGATATTTGGGTATGGATGGAAATATTGTATATGTAAGAGTGGGAATGCATGTCTGATTTGGATACAATATTTGTAAATGTATGTATACATGAAAGTGTAAGCATCAGACAGTGTGAGTGAAGTATTCTGGTATCCTCTGTGTGACTCAGAAGACTTTAGGGTCTGAAATCTTGAACATTACATGTACCTGCATGGACAGAAGGTACATCATATCATCATCAGATACATACATCAGATAAGTACAAGCAGACGATCTTAGCCTGAGCAAAGAAACTAATGACAGTCAGCTAGCAGACTTTCTGCTATCATATCAAATGATTCCTTATATAGAAGGTCTGGGCCTTTAGCCCAAACCATGTCAGAGCTCATGTCTCAGCCTTCCATTGCTTAATTCCTAGAGCAGGATTCAGGTCTAAGGCCATCTCTCAACTGCATTCGAAGTGAAATTGATCAGGACAATGAAACATTAATTTTCACACTAAGATACTGCCTCTTTTCTCCCCAGGTACAGCATAGGAGGTTGGGGATAAGATAAGAAACTTGCACATCTCACTTTAATGATCAACTCCCTTGTATCTTCAGCACTGGAACCAGAGGATCTCAGCCTCAGACACAGAGAATTCTAAACCTAGCTCAACAGACTTCCACAACTGGAAGAGTTGGAATCACAGTTTTCAAAACACAGATGAGATTTGTTTAAAAAACTATGAATCCAGCTCCTACACTAGGTTTCTGGTAAAGAGGGGGTAACATTGCCCAGCTAATGTTTCATTTCCCAATGAAACTTCAATCAGATCTCCCCAGACCACTATTAAAGAGCACTTTAATGTGCTGATGGAGATATTTATTGTCAAGAACTAACTAAATATAATCAATATATCCCAATCATTAGAGCTGATGGCCATTTTGAGGAATGGTCCACCTGGAGGGTGAGGTAAAGGCCACACTTCTATAAACACTCTCTCCTGAGGTCTCAGGGTCTGGAGGGTTTTTTCAGTTTGACAGCTTTGGGAGGTGCCCAAGCCCCAAAGGGCCTTTTGGATGGTGGTCTTGGTAACCTATGCTTCAGTCCCAGGAAGCCAGGAAGCATAAATAATCAGGAAACCATCACTGTAGACATAGAACCTGTGATCAGAAGGTTAGTAATTAATGCCTTATGGTGTTTCCAGCATCTTATCCAGAATGATGCTGAGATGGCACTCCCGGTGGTATCAAAAGCATAAAAACTCTCCTCTTGGCCAATGCTCAGTGGGCGTAAGGCATATAGCGCCTGCAGGCCATGCAGGTCCCTGACACGGCTGGCTTGCACTGGCTGGTGTACCATTTCCTCTACCTGTAGAGTGCTGGCATTGAAATGACTCACGCCAGGTAACCCTTGGCCACCTGAGTGGCACAGGGCACCCACAGCCCCTTATCATCACTAGCAAAATATAAATCTTTCCAGGGCACAGCAGCATGGGAGAAGCAGTTGTTGTAGGTGGCACTGGACAGCTGACACTGCAGCATCAGGGTGTTAGGAGAAAGGTCCACCTTGGCCATGGCGGCTGTGCCATAGTAGTTAAAGTACATGAAGTTCTTGTACAAAGTATTGCCACCGCCATTGCCATAGCCCATTTTCCTCTCCTCATAGTTCTGCAGCAGTACCAGACCTTCACAGGATTTGTATAGCCAATAGTAGTCAAAGTACCTAGGCCAAGCCTCACACCAAGATCATCAGGGTTAAAAAAAGTTTAAAAAAAAAAAAAAGAGAGAGCACGAGAGAGAAGCCTGGAACTTCCCTGGTGGTCCAGTGGTTAAGAATCTGCCTTTTAATGCAGGGAACATGGGTTTGATCCCTGGTCAGGGAACTATGATTCCACATGCCCCAAGGCAGCTAAGCCTGTGCACCACAACTTCTGAGCACAAGCGCCACAATGAAAGACCCCAAATAAGACTCGATGCAACCAAATAAATAAATAAGTAAAATACTAAAAATAAAAAGACCAGTGAGTGTCCTAACAGTCGGGGCTTTGGGAGTCAACCAGAATTGACTTGTAATCTCCCTTCTTTTACTTATAATATATTATGACAACATATATCTGTAAAGAAAAAAAATGTAACAGTAATAATATTAAAATCAACTGCAATGATGCCCAGTGGGCACTATACATGCATTATCTCATTTAATTATAGTAAAGCACTGTAAGAAAAGTTTAAAGAGCCTTGGGTATAGAAGAATTTGTTCTTGAGATAGGACCAGGCTGGGGATACAACTACTTTGTATTATGATGGGATTAGAAATTCCAGACAGTGGGTTTATGAAGGAAGCTTGGGGCAGTCTGCACCATCCTTAACTCATGAAATGAGCATTAGGGGGTGACCTGTCAGATCTTGGCCAAGACTATCCAGGGGCATGCTTAAAGTAGAGGAAGCTGAGCTGGGGCCACAAAGAAACCTGCATTTAGGGTAGAGTAGAGCTCCTTTGGAATAAACCTGGTGCAGAAGGGAAATTATCCTGGACTCACCTGGAATCTGCAGGCAGAGGGGCCACCCAGTAGAGGGAAGAGTTTGGGCTGGGTGTCGAGTCTTGGTCCCAGGCACTTGTCTTGTACAAGAAGTCTCTCCAATTAAGCTGTACCACAAGGGGTTTGACAGACTTCCTTCATAGCTCAGTTGGTAAAGAATATGCCTTCAATGCAGGAGACCCAGTTTCAATTCCTGGGTTGAGAAGATCTCCGTGAGAAGGAAATGGCAACCCACTCCAGTATTCTTGCCTGGAGAATCCCATGGGCAGAGGAGCCTAGCAGGTTAAGGTCCAGGGGGGTCACAAGAGTCAGACACGACTTAGTGACTAAACCACCACCACAAGGGGTTTGCTGACTTTCTGGAGGCCTCCATGGGCACAGGAACCTAGAGAAGAGTTCAGGTAAGGTATGAGCTAGGAGTGAAGCATATAGCACACTGGAATCAGACTATGAAAGTACAATAACTACGTGCACATTTGAGTGAGTGTCCATATACTTGAATGCATTTATATGTGTATAAGAGAAATGATTTGCAAGAATAAAGGTTAGTGTGTATGTCTGATTGCTATACTGTGCTTAGTCACTCAGTTGTGTCCAACTCTTGATTATGGGTGTGTTTATATGTCTGTGTATAGGTATGCTTACGTTCAAGAGTACATCTGTCTCAGTCTGCATCCCTTTGAGACATACCAACAAGGAAATGAAAGCTTTATTCTCCATCAGGATCTTTACTGCCCACCTTTCAGTCCCCTCAGTACACCATAGTGAATCCTGCATCCCCAACTCTGCCCTTGGGGAGAGGAGACCTTGGGAAATTCAGTCTGAGGCCTCACTAGGGTGCAGGGGTGAACCAAGGTGTCTGGAGGTCTTTTCTTGTTCCTTCTCACTCTCACACTCCCGTAGCTTGTTCTCAAGGACATCCACGTCTTAATGGACAGCATGAAAGCTGCACTGGTCAGAGTCAGCCAGAAGCCTGAGTGTGAGCTTGGCATTAGCTACCTATGGAAATGCAAAGCCAGGGATGTGGGTCACAGAGTTTCCCTTATTTCTCAGCTCCAGAAAGGAGATTTCAGAAATTGTCAGATTCTTGAGATTAGATAAAATGGAAGGCTGTAGAGGCAACAAACATTTATTCATCCATCCACATACTTGGCTCTCCAGTTGATAGAGGAGGTCCCTAGTCCCACCCACTTCTCCCCTGACTTTAAGCTGGAAAACCAACTCTTGGACTCCCTCCAGCTCCAGGCACAGCAGAGTGAAAGCTGGAGTCTCACAGAAGTCAGCAAGGGCAGCAGGATTCCTGGATTCTAGGATGTGGTTCATCTCCAAGGCCTGGTTACTCAGATCTTCAGTGGCGAATGCATGCTCACTGACCTGGACATGGAGGGAGGAACACTGTGGCTCATCCTCCTGGTGCCACACAGTCTACAAAACACCCTCATATCTGCCACCTAATTTGCTTCCAATAAGAGCCCTCGAGGTGAGCCCAAGGTGCTATGCCCATCTCATAGCTGAGGACAGTCATATTCTTTTCACTGAAAAAATTAAAAAAAGCTCGATCCTGCACCACCCACATTCTCTGTTCTTTTACCTGGTTAGAGCCCCACTCTCAGGAGTAGTTTGTTGAGTTAATGAATGCACTGACTCATAGCTTGCAATCTGATCCTATTCCAGCAGCCTTTCCCAGAAGGTCCACGGGTAACCATTACAGAAAGCGACTGCCCATATCACACTGCTAATGCAATATTTTTACACTCATCCTCACAGCATCAGTTCCAAGCTCACTGGCCTGGATCACAAGTTTCTCAACATATTGCCCCTATTTTAACTTTTCAGCTCAAACTTTCCTGTCTCCCACATCTCTTGCATTACAGGCAGACTCTTTACTATCTGAGCCATCAGGGAAGCCCCTCCTTTGTACTGGTCCTTCCATTTCCAAGCCTCCTCTTGTTCTATATGCTCTTCCCATTTCCCAGTGGTTCTAGCAATTAATTTATTCATTAGCATAGAAAGTACTTCTTGCAGGAGACTTTTTATAAAATATGACCAATGAGGATCCCAAAACAGTACTCAGGATCCGTCCTCAGCTCTTCCTCTATCATCCAGGCTCATACCCATGCTGGGTCCAGGAGAGGCTGTGCTTGTATAACTTACAGTTTGGCAGCCCCAACTCGAGCCTCCAGCACTCACCTTGGACAGCTCCTGCTCATACATGCCCATAAGCTTCTGGGCTGTACTTTATAGCTGCTCCAACTGCTTCAGGGGGATGAGGTAGTTTGGAGGGTAAACCACACCATGGCATAAGCCATCCTCATGCACACAGACTGGTATACTACTCAGCCATTGTAAAACATGGCCACTAGTACATTAAACCGGAGAAGGCAATGGCACCCCACTCCAGTACTCTTGCCTGGAGAATCCCATGGACAGAGGAGCCTGGTGGGCTGCGGTCCATGGGGTCGCTAGGAGTCAGACACGACTGAGTGACTTCACTTTCACTTTTCGCTTTCATGCATTGGAGAAGGAAATGGCAACCCATTCCAGTGTTCTTGCCTGGAGAGTCCCGGGGACAGTGGAGCCGGGTGGGCTGCTGTCTCTGGGGTCACACAGAGTCGGACATGACTGAAGTGACTTAGCAGCAGTAGCAGCAGCAGTATATTAAACATAAAAAAGTGGGAGAGAAGGCTGCCCTTCTCTGAAGTGCCTTTCTCTGCATAGGAAGTTACTCTTGACTATCCAGGCATCCTTCTGTCATGGGTTGGAGAGATCCTTGCCTTGATTTCTTGGAATTAAAGTGCAGTTCCCTTCCAGCTCTTATTGGTAGGGCCACCCTCACCCTACTTCATGTACTGGCTGGATCTTCACATAATGGAAGCAGACTTTTTCCTGATGCTCTGTAGTTGAGTGGAAAACTGATCTAAAGAAAAGTTTTAGGGGACCAGTATGAGAGAGTATGAGAGATTCTAGTCAAGGCTATGGTTTTCCCAGTGGTCATGTATGGATGTGACAGTTGGACTGTGAAGAGAGCTGAGCACCAAAGAATTGATGCTTTTGAACTGTGGTATTGGAGAAGACTCTTGAGAGTCCCTTGGACTGCAAGGAGATCCAACCAGTCCATTCTGAGGGAGATCAGCCCTGGGATTTCTTTGGAAGGAATGATGCTAAAGCTGAAACTCCAGTACTTTGGCCACCTCATTCGAAGAGTTGACTCATTTGAAAAGACTCTGATGCTGGGAGGGATTGGGGACAGGAGGAGAAGGGGACGACAGAGGATGAGATGGCTGGATGGCATCACTGACTCGATGGATGTGAGTCTGAGTGAACTCCGGGAGTTGGTGAAGGACAGGGAGGCCTGGCGTGCTGCAATTCATGGGGTCTCAAAGAGTTGGACACGACTGAGCGACTGAACTGAATTGACCTGATGAGAGAGTCAATTCCTAGACAGGTTGATAAGAAGTCTGGGGTCCCCAAGGTGCAGAAAGGGGTCTGGGGCTCTCGAGGAAGAGAAAGAAACAAATAAATCCAGAGCTGATAATTGCAGAACAAACAACTCATCTTGCTCAAGGATATGTTTTCCCTTAAACTTTGTACCAAGGATTATATGACAACAATGTACCCTGCTTGAGGACATTTTTCTTCTTCTTAAGAACCTTCTGAATAATCCTGTCATCTTAAAGTGTATGTTGTGTGAGGGGCTCTGGTAAGATCTTTCTATTGTTAGTTCTAATCCTATTATCTTAAAATGTATATTGTGGGAGTGGGTCTCATAAAATCTTTAAAACCTTGAGACACTCTTTTGATTTATTGTAATAACCAATTTAAAAAGTATATAGCTCCCTTGCTAAGACTAGCAAGGGGGGCACTCTCTGGCCCCCTTTTTATGTCTATGTCAGAAGCTTTCTCTGTCTCTTTTCATACTTTAATAAAACTCTGCTACACAAAAGCTCTTGAGTGACCAAGTCTGGTCCCTGGTCCTAAAGCTAAATCTTCTTCAAAGATCATGAATCCAACACCGTTCACCGAAAGTTATCTAGTGTTAGGGCTTCAGCAATCCCATTATAGAGTTTTAGTACATTCCCACAAATTCACTTTGTCTTGAAGATGGCAGGAGTTCTCTATTGTCAAAGAAGGAAAGTGAATATTAACAGCATCATGGGGCACCAGAGTTAAAGTGACAAGGTATGACTTGTGATTGACATGTTATAGCTGAATGAACTGAGGTGCTGAGAATCTAAAAAACAACTTTACTAAACCACATGATTAGTAGGTGGCCAGCCTACAAATGCCCCCAGGTCTAGGCCCTGTACTCCTGAGGAGCAGAGCTCCAAGCTCTGTTAAGGGAGGTGTGTGATGTAGCAGACATGGTGAGTGTGGGAGGCAGCTCTCTTGCCTCGGCAGAATAGGGAGAGAGGAGAATTTTCTAGTGATGAGAGATGTGTATCTATCTCCCTTGCCTATCATCTTACTTACATTGTCACTCAGAGTCCAAACCCACTGACTCCAGAGCCAGTTCGATTGGGTTCAACATCTGGCTCCATGACACTGTGTGAATCACTTAGTTTCTCTGTGCTCCAGTGTCCTTGTGTGTAAATGAGGATGATTACTTTTATTTTAAGAATTATAAATGTATGTAAAGACTATCTTTGTTGAACTACCATATGACCCAGCAGTTTCACTACTGAGCATATACCCTGAGAAAACCATAACGCCAAAAGACACATTTACTCCAGTGTTCACTGCAGCACTATTTGCAATAGCCAGGACATAGAAGCACCCTAAATGTCCACTGACAGATGAATGGATAAAGAAGGTGTGGTACATATATACAATCAATACTACTCAGCCATAAAAAGGAACAAAATTGTGCCATTTGCAGGGACATGGATGGACCTAGAGACTGTCATACAGAATGAAGTCAGTCAGAAAGAGAAAAACAAATATCATATATTGACACATACATATATGGAATTTAGAAGAATGGTACAGATGAACCTATTTCCAGGGCAAGAATAGAGACATAGACATGTGGAGACAATGGGGGAAGGGGAGGGTGGGATGAATTAAGAGACTGGGATTGAGCAAATACACTACCATGTGTAAAATAGATAGCTAGTGAGAACCTGCTACATAGCCCAAAGAGCTCAGCTCTGTGCTCTGTGATCTACAAAGGTGGGATGGGGAGGGAGGCATCTAAGATGGAGAGTATACGGGTATACATATAGCTGATTCACTTTGTTGTACAGCAGAAACTAACACAGCAGTGCAAAGCAAGTATACTCCAATTTAAAAAAGACTCTGGAGTCATTTATGTCATTTATTATAATTCCCTATATTCATCTCTCCAGTCCCACTTTGAAGCTAGATGGATCAGAACTAGATGGAAAACTCCTTCCCAAATTGTTGGTTAGGCCTGTGTTGCCAGCTGGAGCTTCCTTACAGAACCTTTAAAAATTAACATGTGTGGCCATTGCTCTCTGGATAGTCACACCCAAGGCTTCTATGGCCCTGGTAGTTAATCTGGCTATGTCTTCAGCTTATAACCCTAACCCAGTAGCTTGGCTTTTTTAGATAATAAAGCAGAGGTTACATAGCCTACAATAGCCCAGGGAGCCTCCTTTATGTCCAGCATCCTGAGCTCAGGGAAGGGGCGGCAGACCTCTGCAAAAGACAGGGCCTCAGAAAATGGCAGGAGTACAAAGCAGAATCCTTCTCTCTGTCCCCTTCCTCCTTGTTTCCCTCTATCACCCTATGCCCACACAAACCAAAGGATAGTCAGAGCAGGCAGGGTATCTCATACCCCTTCCCATATGTCCCTAGGTCTCTCCACCTTCACTTTCTCCCACAACCTGTAGCTTCTTGAAAAGGATCAGGGCAGCGGAGAAAGCAATCCCAAAGCACAGAGCCCTGTTTCTACTTGTTTGTGACATTTCTCCCCTCCACCTATACCTGAGGCTGTCCTGGGGACACCTGTGGCAGCCACAGCATCATGGTCGGGAGGGCTGGGATAGGCTGCCTCTTGCACTAGCTGTAGAAGTGGAGTAAGACCTTTGAACGTCCCTAGGCTCTATCTCTGGTCAGAGTAAACAGTCCCAGAAGGAGGGGTCCAGGTTTGGGCATCTGAAGGCACTGAGAGTAAGTGAGGGTGTGGGGAGGATCTGGGGGTACGGTGTGGACGAAAAGGGCTGTGACAGCCAGATAAGTGCCTCCAAAGATGGGGTGGGAGTGAGTTTCTCACTAAAAACATGGTCTTTCTCATCCATTCCAAGCTGAGATCTGACCAGTCCTGCTGGGCCCTCCTGCTCAAAAAGATTAAGGCAAACCTGAGACATCTTGTGGGGGCCTTGAGATGAGTTATTTTCAGAGGAGATTATGGTCTTCCTATTGACTTCATTTACTTAGCCATGCACTCTTGGATGAGGGCCAAGCTGCATATCTGGGAAGACTGCTTTAGCTTATGGAGGAACCACTTCCCCTTTTAAGGAAAGGATCCAAGAGCTTAGGTGAATGCATAACTCCAGAAAGACATGCTCAGGGCTCTGTTGGGAAATCTTCAATGAGGGATCATACCCTCAAATTTCACTTATAGATTATCATCCTCTGGCTCTCTGACCAAGGCCAGGGATCCATCTCCCATCAACTCCCCTGGCTGGGCCTTGCTATAACCATGGGGTCCAGAGGGACGATAGAGGTTAGGGAGATAAAAGAGGAATGAGTTGAAAGCCCTAAGTTGCATGGAGTGGGAAACCTATCCAGAATCAGTGTCTAGGAAGATGTTAATAGACCTTGGGGAGCAAGGAAAAGTGGAAGAAGAAATCGAGTGTGAAACAGGACAAATTGTGCTGGATCATCTCCCTATATTTAGTACTAAAGCTGATGTGTGGTACTAGACAGAAAAGCAGGAGAAGCCTCTGAGTAAAGTTAGGAAACACCTTAGGGAGACAGCTACAGTATTGTCCATTCCCTTCCGCTCCCAGAGACAATGTCTCTCAAGATTTAGATATGAATCACCCAGGTCAGAAACTGTGTCAGTTTCCAGAGCTGAGCTCTATTTTATTCCTATTGTGACATTTCCCCAGCTTCCCCTGTCTTCATCCCTTCAGCCAACACAGAGTTCCTGCTCAGTGTCACACCGTGTACACAGGCCCTATTCAGAGCCACCTTTCTTTCATTTATCTGGTTCTGGCTGGATAGAATGATAGAAAAAGACAAGACCCTGATGATCAGCCTGAGTCCTAGGCCTCCCTGTCTGCCACAATCCAGGCCCAACGTATGCTATGCATCTATGGAGATCATACAGAGTTAGAGAGAGGAGGAATAGTCTTGGCATCGTAGACTCAGGCAGGGAGAGGTCAGTTCAATGTGCACTCAGTACTACGCGCTCTCCCTTTATGGGAAGAGGGCTGGGGTGAGCATAGGGCCACCTAGTGGCAGATGATGGCAATGCCTTGGTTAGAACAGGCCAGCTTGACCAACTGAGGGAAAATGCTGCAGAAAACAGGGTGCTCATTTGTTCCTGGGGGAGGCCCTCTCAGGGCCCACATCCCTCACTGGTCCTGCCCAGCAGAGCCAAAACAAGTGCCTGAGCCTCTGAGCGATCTGCTGGGTCCACACTCTGTAGACCATGGGGTTGAGGGCAGGGGGCACCACCACGTAGAAGTTAGCCAGGGGCATGTAGACGTGGCCAGGCACCATGTGGCGGCCAAAACTGTGAGCCAGGAAGAAGAGAGCGGGTGTGTAGAAGAGGGTGATGACACTGGCATGGGCCCCGCAGGTGCCCAGGGCCTTGTGCAGGGTGCTGTGGGAGGGCAGGTGACAGACCACGTGGAGGATGAAGGCGTAGGAAGCACCTATGAGCCCTAGGTCCAGGACTGGAGAGAGCAGCGCAGTGGCCAGCCCGTACCAGACACTGGGGCACGTGTCGCCACCGGCCAATCGAGCCATGCCCATGTGCTCACAGTAGGTGTGGGGCAGGGCCCGCTGCCCACAGTAAGGCAGTTCTCTGGAGCAGGGCCACCGGGGGTGCCATGACACAGGCCCCACGGGTCACAGCAGCTACAGCCATGATGCCTACCACACGCAGAGTCATCAGCACCCCATATCTCAGAGGCTGGCATATGGCCACGTAGCAGTCCATGGCCATGGCCAACAGCACCAAGGACTCCGCAGTGAAGGCCACGTGGGCAACAAAGAGCTGGGCTAGGCAGGACTGGAAGGAGATCTCACCTGACAGGCCCCACAGCCCGGCCAGAGCTTTGCGCACTGTGGATGTAGCCAGAACCAAGTCAGCTGCTGCCAGAAGCCCCAGTAACTGGTACATGGGTCTCTGAAGTGCTTTATCAGCTGCCACCAGCCCCAGTAGAAGGGTGTTGACCACCAGAGCTGCCAGGTACAGCAGGCACACAGGCACAGAAAGCCAGGCATGCAAGGCCTCCTTTCCAGGTACCCCCAGCAGGACAAAGGTCCCAGGCCCCAAGCTGAGCCAGGTCTGGTTGAGAACAGGCAGTGTGGGATCCAGCTCCATCTCCTGGTTCCACTTGGCTCTGTCACTGTAGGAAACAAAAGAGATCTTTCCGAGGTAATCACCAAGTATACAGAGATTTTAGACAGGTGGAGGTGAGGATGGGGACTAAGGATGCTACAGCATTTGCTGAGAGCTATCTTTGTGTCTGGCACTGTTCTAGGGCTTTGGCATACACTAATTGGCCACCTCATGTGAAGAGTTGACTCATTGGAAAAGATTCTGATGCTGGGAGGGATTGGGGGCAGGCGAAAAGGGCACGACAGAGGATGAGATGGCTGGATGGCATCACTGATTTGATGGACATGAGTCTGGGTGAACTCCAGGAGTTGGTGATGGACGGGGAGGCCTGGCCTGCTGCGATTCATGGGGTCACAAAGAGTCAGACGCGACTGAGCGACTGAACTGAACTGAACTGAACCTACAAATTCCCTAATTGTCTGTGAGTTTGTCAATGTTCCCCTCTGTGTGATGGATCAAGGAATCGGTTTCTGAGAAGCTAAAAAACTTACTCCAAGTCATACATCTGGTACATAAAGGAACTGGAATTTGAAGCAAAACTCATCTGACTAAAGATGATGCTCTTCCAACAGTCTTCTCTTCATCAGCCCAGGCTCACAGAGATATTGGAATATGCTTTTCCTGATCACCTATCCCAGAAAAAGTCATTCCTGTTATCTAACCCTAGTCCCTTTAATATTAACTGATGTTAAAGAGATTAAGCATCCATGCTCCCTCCATCCTGGGGGAGATATCAGTCAGAAGGAAGGAAATATGGAATGGCCATTTTCTACTCCATTCAGTGACAAGTGCTTAGATAAAACTCATCTTCCTAGATCCTTTTCCAGAGGACACTTAATTAGCTCAGACCTGTTCTCCCAACATCACAGTCCTCCAAGTCTGTTCAGTACTTTTTCCCAGCTGCCCAAGGCCTGTGGCATCCCTCCCTCCACTCCCAGCTCTGATGTACCATAACTGTATATACCTGGCTCATGGAACTTAATTTCTTCTTTGACTAGGGAAGATATCCATCCCCTGATTCTGCTTTGTGGTTCTTCTTTCTTCTGTCCCTTGTCCAGGGGGACATCCTCTGGTTGTACAGAAACTCAGTCTGAGGAAGTTCTGATCTCA
Organism: Bos indicus; assembly: GCF_029378745.1. NCBI lineage: Eukaryota > Metazoa > Chordata > Mammalia > Artiodactyla > Bovidae > Bos > Bos indicus. Next base: position 48,718,506 of record NC_091774.1, on the reverse strand, counting down.
CTGAGGACACGGCAGAGCATCAAGGTTGGGCTGTAGGGGAAGGGACCAGGATCAGATGCCACATGGCAACTAGTAGTCACGTTAAAATAGTGGAGGGAGGAGGATTTTACTTACTTGGGTTTAAGTGGGTAAAGAACAATCTGGAAGAAGGAGCCAGGCTTGGGTTTTCCGTGTTCTGACTGAGGCCAATTTATACCCTCTCATACCCAATTTTATGAGACATAGTAACTGGTATCTTAACCTGGTCCTGGGACTGAGGAGTTTCAATCAGGTTAGCAGAGAATAAGGTTTAACCCTGGGCGAAGCTGTCAAGCTCCACACCATTTGTGTTTGCTCTAGCTTTCTCTGCAATATGCCTCTTGGACATTCTCTCACATCCCCACACTGACTCCTGCAGATTAGAGGCAGGTGAGAAACCAGGCTAGACTTTCCCACATGGAACTCTTGGCTGTGTATAAACCAGAGATTTCTCCTGGAAGATGAGGCTTTGCCAAGTCACGAGGATTCATTTTACTTCTTACTATGGGGTAGTCCCATGACTTCATGGCAAATAGATGCGGAACAATGGAAACAGTGACATACTTTATTTTGAGGGGCTCCAAAATCCTTGCTGGAGAAGGCAATGGCACCCCACTCCAGTACTCTTGCCTGGAAAATCCCATGGACGGAGGGGCCTGAAGGGCTGCAGTCTATGGGGTCGCTAGGAGTCGGACACGACTGAGCGACTTCACTTTATTTTTTCACTTTCATGCATTGGAGAAGGAAATGGCAACCCACTTCAGTGTTCTTGCCTGGAGAATCCCAGGGACAGGGAGCCTGGTGGGCTGCCATCTATGGGGTCGCACAGACTCGGACACGACCGAAGCGACTTAGCAGCAGCAGCAGCAGCAAAATGCTTGCAGATGGTGACTGCAGCCATGAAATTAAAAGATGCTTCCTCCTTGGAAGATGAGTTATGACCAACCTAGACAGCATATTAAAAAGCAGAGACATTACTTTGCCAACAAAGGTCTATCTAGTCAAAGCTCTGTTTTTTCTAGTAGTCATGTATGGACGTGAGAGTTGGACTATAAAGAAAGCTGAGCACCGAAGAATTGATGCTTTTGAACTGTGGTGTTGAAGAAGACTCTTGAGAGTCCCTTGGACTGCAAGGAGATCCAACCAGTCCATCCTAAAGGAAGTCAGTCCTATTCAGGACTGACATTGGAAGGACTGACATTGAAGCTGAAACTCCAAGCTGAATTGAACTGAAGTGAACTGATATGGCGGCTCCTTTAGATCCTGGAAAACTTCTGCCAGGACCCACAGGGCATTCTCAGCCTTGACAAGGGAAGGAGGATGTCAACTCCCTCAGGGCCTAAGAACATCTCTCACAAAACCACAAAGCAAGCACAATCCATTCCCAGATGGGAGCCCTATAAGAAAGTCCTATACTTAGGATCTGTGGGCCCTACTAGCCCACTTCCTCTTGGAAAAAATCCCAAAGACACCATTCCCTCTACATCTACAGCCCACACTTCTACCCTTTTAATATATTTTCATGGGCTAAGTGAAGGGGAAGAAGAGGAAGTGGGGGACTCCCCCTACTCCCATCCTCTAGCCTCAGCCTCTGCTCTGTGTTGGGTTCTCTACAGGCACAGCTGCACCCTTCTTAGCCTCCATCTGCCTGCTCTACTTTTCCTGCCAAGTCCTCCTCCTCATCGCCAAGTTATAACAGGGTATTCCCTCCAGCAAAGGGTAGAAAATCAAAAAACATATAAAGTGTAGCAGGAATCATTAAGAAAAAAAGAAAGCAGAGTGCAAAAGAGTTCAAGAAATTGATTCAAACAACATGTATCGAGTCTCAGTTTTCTTATATGATTTGGGAGTGAATTGATTAATCACTCTGAAACTTCCTTTAAACAGTTTGTAATCCCCTTCCTGATTTATGAGGAGATAAGAGTGAGAGAAAAACACATTTTCCTTGCTTCTCTTTATTCCCACTTGAGCACAGAGATTCATTACCCTGAGGCCAGATTACCCAGTCTCCAGTCCTCATACTGCCACACAAAAGCTTTCTGACTTTAAACAAAATACTCAACTTCTCTATGCTTCAGTTTCTTTGTTTCTAAATCAGGGATAATAATTAACATATATAAAGCAATAACATAAGGTACAGTAGTAGCTTAAACACAGTAAATGCCCAGCGTATGTTAAGCACTACTGATATTTTTATCCTTAACCCTCTTGTAACTCTTAGAATCCATTCTTCTCATGGTCCTTTCTACTGCATTCTTAGTTCTTAATTTCACAATCTGACAAAAAGTCCTTTATCAAATCTTAAAAAGATAAGGTGAGCAGGGACTGAACTAAGGCTATTTGAAAGTAGAATGGTCTTAAGTCCAGAAAAAAAGGCAGTAAGGGGGTGGAGGGCAGCTAAAAGGAGACTGAAGGATTCAGATTTGATCTGATTAGACCAAAGGAAAAAAAAAATCCTTTGCCAATAGCAGACCCAAGCAAAGGAGGTTGAATACAAGACCATTTCTAAATAAATGAGGAATACGACAGCATTGTCTTCTAATCCAACTCCTTGTCCCTCACCTCCACATTTTCACTTTATTCTGGCTCAGGAATGGTGAGCAGGAGAAAGGGAGTGGTGGTGCCTTAGTCCCAGTTCTCAAACTTGGTGTCCCCACTGGCCTGCTGCACGGTACTCTCCTGTGCATCCCAAAGTTGTTCTCTGAGAAAAAGTCTGAACACCTCATTTCCACCAAAACTGAGGGGCTTCTGGAAGCATCTCCTCCAGGATGGGCAGTTTAGTGGGACTTTTCAGTATTGGGCTTGAAAGTGAAAGTGAAGTTGCTTAGTCGTGTCCGACTCTTTGCAACCCCATGGACTGTAGCCTACCAGGCTCCTCAGTGGAGGCTGAGCCTCCAGGCTCCCCATGGAATTTTCCAGGCAGGAGTACTGGAGTAGGTTGCCATTGCCTTAGGGGATAAAGACACCTTTTCAAGGGCCCCCTAACTCTTTCTAGGATGTGACTGATCTTGGCTGATGAATTCATGCTACTGATGGAACAGGGCTCTCTTACCTCTTTGTTGTGAAAGAGAGGTTAAAGATGAGGAACAGGCACCCAGCCTCCCTCTACCCAACACTTCTTCAGTCCCTGCTGCTCCAGCTTATCAATTCAGCCGTCAGCACATCCAGAACCTAGGAGATTCCAAAGATGCTCCTATGGTCAGCCTGGGAGAGAACAGGTGGGGACAAGAAGGACTTATGAATTTCTTCTCTGTGCCCCTCAGAGGGCCATGGACCCTGAGCCCCTACAGGGATTGAGAACCTGCTAGTCACAGCTGTGAGGTGTTAATGAGGAATTAGTAGAGATTTGTAATCATCTCCGCTGACTTTCCTGGTCCCCAGGTTTATATGCCCCACACGTTCAGAACCTGGGCAAAGGTAGAGACTGAGCAGAGAGGTCTCTGAAAACCCATTGGACAAGCAGCAGCAAACTCAGATGGAGATGAGCTATGCTCTACAAAAAAGACAAGCCTAGTTGTCATCTAGAAATGGACAAGGATAATCATTTTGATTTAGCATTGTTTCTGCCTTACCCCTAAAAAGAGACATACCAGCTGAATGGAAAGAGGCTGGGCTTTTGAATCAGGCAGACCCGGCTTGAATAAAATTCCACTGTTAAGTAGCCTTGAAGAAGTTTCTTAGATCTTCTGATCTTGATTTCTTTCCTTTGTGCTGTGGTGGTTGGTGTATCTTCCCAAAGAAGTGGTTGTGAAGATAAAAGTAACAGGAGTAAATCACCCAGTAGGGTGATTTAATTAAGGAAAAATGGCAATGCATTCCAGTACCTTTGCCCGGAAAATCCCATGGACGGAGGAGTCCGGTAGGCTACAGTCCATGGGGTTGCAAAGAGTCAGACACGACTGGGCGACTTCCCTTTCCCTTTCCCTTTTCACTAATATAGCATTACTCAAGGCTATGTGGCTTAGAGTCATCCTGAGGAAAAACTCTGTTGGATCCACATCACTTTTGGACTCTAATAATAAACATCATTAGTTTCATAATGTTTCCCCTCCTCAAAAAAATGCATCCTTCCATTCAGAGGTACATAACTGTAGTACTTGCTAAGTTGCTTCAGTTGTGTCCAACTCTTTGTGACCCTATAGATTGTAGCCTGCCAGGATCCTCTGTCCATGGAATTTTCCAGGCAAGAATACTTGAATGGGTTGTCATGCCCTCCTCCAGGGGATCTTCCCAACCCAGAGATGGAACCAGTGTCTCTTATGTCTCCTGCATGGGCAGGAGGGTTCTTTACCACTAACTCCACCTAGGTAACCCTAATAGAATGAAGTAATAAAAGGCATTTCACAATATCTCATGTACAGTTTATATTTGCTTTTAGTTTGCATAAAATTATTTTGTGTTTATACCATCACAGAAAAAATTCATAGTTTATCAAAAATAAAAAATATATACTACTGTAGTTGTGTTTTTTTTTTATTCCAGAAAAGTCATTTCATGTTAGGTCTTTTCCTTGTGGAACATGTTCATACATATTCTAACCTGGAGTGTCTGAAAGCAGTTACTAAGTTATGGCCCAGAAACCGTAAATAACAAGCCCACTGTGCAAAGGAGACAGGACTTCTGAGTGAGGAATCCAAACTTCACTACTTGTGAGAGCACCTGCTTTTTCCCCTTTTGTCAATACAATGTAATCTCATATATTTAAGAGTTTAATGATATGGAAGTCCAAATCACAGGACAAGTAAAGCCGGCAAATTTTTCTTTTATAATTGCAACTTGAATATACAAATATTACCAGCATGATAATTATTTTATGTGTGATTTAAATATGAAAGTGATGTGAAGGAAAGTTATGACCAACCTAGACAGCATATTAAAAAGCAGAAACATTTCTTTACCAACAAAGGTCCGTCTAGTCAAGGCTATGGCTTTTCCAGTGGTCATGTATGGATGTGAGAGTTGGAATATAAAGAAAGCTGAGAAGAATTGATGCTTTTGAACTGTGGTGTTGGAGAAGACTCTTGAGACTCCCTTGGATCGCAAGGAGATCCAACCAGTCCATCCTAAAGGAGATCAGTCCCGGGTGTTCATTGGAAGGACTGATGTTGAAGCTGAAACTCCAATATTTTGGCCACCTGATGCGAAGTTGGCCGCATCAATTGGCCAACTTCAATTGGCCACCTCAATTCCACCTCATTGGAATTGAGGGCAGGAGGAGAAGGGGACAACAGAGGATGAGATGGTTGGATGGCATCATTGACTCAATGGACATGGGTTTGGGTGGACTCCAGGAGTTGGTGATGGACAGGAAGGTCTGGTGTGCTGCAGTTCATGGGGTCGTGAGGAGTCGGACATGACTGAGTGACTGAACTGAACTGAACTGATGTGAAGGAATAATTATTTTTTTAGCATTCTTGCTGACAAATACAACCAACTTAGACCTGTATGTAAAGCTATGAATGAAGGATACAATATGTAGTTTAGGGTTTAAGCTTGGTGTAAAAATACGTCCTGATAGAAACCTGCCTTCTAAGAAATCTGTATGCAGGTCAAGAAGCAACAGTTAGAACTGGACATGGAACAACAGACTGGTTCCAAATGGGGAAAGGAATATGTCAAGGCTGTACATTGTCATCCTGCTTATTTAACTTATGTGCAGGGTACATCATGCGAAATGCCAGGCTGGATGAAGTACAAGCTGGAATCAAGATTGCTGGGAGAAATATCAATAACCTCAGATATGCAGATGACACCACCCTTATGGCAGAAGGCAAAGAACTAAAGAGACTCTTGATGAAAGTGAAAGATGAGAGTAAAAACTTGGCTTAAAAAAACACTCAGCATTCAGAAAACTAAGATCATGGCATCCGGCCCCATCACTTCAAGGCAAATAGATGGGGAAAGAGTGGAAACAATGAGGGACTTTATTTTGGGGGGCTCCAAAATCACTGCAGATGGTGACTGCAGCCATGAAATTAGAAGACACTTGCTCCTTGGAAGAAAAGCTATGACCAACCTAGACAGCCAGCATATTAAAAAGAAGAGACATTACTTTGCCAACAAAGGTCTGTCTATGTTTTTCCAGTAGTCATGTATGGATGTGAGAGTTGGACTATAAAGAAAGCTGAGCACTGAAGAATTGATGCTTTTGAACTGTGGTGTTGGAGAAGACTCTTGAGAGGCCCTTGGACTGCAAGGAGATCCAACCAGTCAATCCTAAAGGAAATCAGTCCTGAATATTCATTAGAAGGACTGATGCTGAAGCTGAAACTCCAATTCTTTGCCCACCTGATGTGAAGAACCGACTCATTTGTAAAGACCCTGATGCTGGGAAAGATTGAAGGCTGGAGGAGAAGGGAATGACAGAGGATGAGACGGTTGGATGGCATCACCAGCTCGGGTGGACATGAGTTTGGGCAAGCTCCAGGAGTTGGTGATGGACAGAGAAATCTGGCATGCTGCAGTCCATGTGGCCACAAAGAGTCAGATACGACTGAGAGACTGAACTGACTGATAGAAACAGTGATAGTTATGGGTAAACACACTGGTGTAGCTAGGAAGATTAATGAGCTTAATTACATCAGAATGTAAACCTAAAGGCTTGCTAGGGAAAATAAAAGCTAAGCTGAATGATGTGTTTAGATAATCAGAATAAGGAACTGTATAAAACTTACTGTGTTAAATTCAAGGTTATTCTCTTTATTTTGTGATAGATAGTATGGAAGCTGATCAAAAACAAGTTTCTGCCTATGAGGAATGATGGTTATTATAGTGAAAAGTTCTATTAAGATGTTTGAACTATGGAATGAACTTTCATTATTTCTGCAAAAGAAGATGACCTTTTTTTAAAAATATATATATTTATTTATTTTAATTGGATGTTAATTACTTTACAATATTGTGGTAATTTTTGTCATACATTGACACGAATGAGCCACGGGTGTACATGTGTCCCCATCCCGAACCCCCTCCCACCTCCCTCCTCATCCCATCCCTCTGGATTGTCCCAGTGCACCAGCTTTGAGTGCCCTTAGTCTGGTAAGTTCGACTAAGTCGAACTTAGTCTGGTAATCTATTTCACATATGGTAATATACATGTTTCAATGCTATTTTTTCAAATCACTCTACCCTCGCCTTCTCCCACAGAGTCCAAAAGCCTGTTCTTTATATCTGTGCCTCTTTTGCTGTCTCACATATAGGATCTTCATTACCATAAGATGACCTTTTGGTCCCATTTCTTAAGGAATTAAATTGGATAGACAGATTTTTTTTTAACTTGACTCTCTATGGCAATATTAACATCCTAATGCTTTTATGCAACATACTTTCTAATAGTAGGTAAGTTTTAGAGGCAAATATGGAAGTTAGAAATTTTGGAGGTCAAAATGTCTCCAGAATGTTGTGACATATCCTTAAAGTAACAATAATTTTCAATAAGTTATGAGCTATATATTGCACATTTACAAAGACTGTCACTGAATAATACATTTAATAGAATGTTTTGAATTTTATTTTTTTATCAAAACAAAATCCAACATAAGAAACTCCAGGAACATAGGAAATTCCAGAAATTCAGAAATTACTCTTTAAACTGAAAGATCATTTGAATTCAACTGTAAAGTTTAGGATAAATTATTCAAACTGGCTACTAATAAAACTGAAGATAAAATGAAAGCATAGCTTTGCTGGAATAAATAAATAAAAGATAAGCAAATGTAATTATAGTGGTGTCATTGCTTTAAAATTATCTCTGCCATTTTACTTAATAAACCTTTGTCAGATAGGTTTTCTGACTATTTATATTAGCAAAATAACTAATCAAACCAACACACAAAATATGATTTAAACAGAAATTATTTCCTAGAAGTAGTATTGTCATCAATCAAACCTGTTAGATAAATTAGCAAAATCAGTGTAAGCTCATTTGATACATTAAAATTTTAAATATTGATATACATGGCATTTGGAGAAGGCAATGGCACCCCACTCCAGTACTCTTGCCTGGAAAATCCCATGGACAGCGGAGCCTGGTAGGCTGCAGTCTATGGGGTCTCTAAGAGTTGGAGATGACTGAGCGACTTCACTTTCACTTTTCACTTTCATGCATTGGAGAAGGAAATGGCAACCCACTCCAGTATTCTTGCCTGGAGAATCCCAGGGACGGGGGAGCCCGGTGGCCTTCCGTCTATGGGGTCGCACAGTCAGACACGACTGAAGCAACTTAGCAGCAGCAGCAGCAGCATACATGGCATTGCTTCAAAAGGTATATATCGGCTTTTAATATAAGGCTTTCGGTTTTCACTTATAAATTTCATTTAACTAGAGTTGCAGAATGGCAAAATCTCATGAAATAATTTGTTATCTACATTAGTCACCTGTATGCATTCTTTCAAGAAACAATGTGTACAATTTCTGTAAGTTCTTTATTTTTTTCCTCTGTCTATTCTGGTTTTATGCATTGTAATACATCTTATGCCTTTTGAATATAATAATAAAACAAGGCTTGTATATTCAACACATTTAAAAATTTTCTACTAATTAATTTTATTGTATTTAACAAAAGTATTAATCTACAGTTTGGGGGCATTAAAAAAGTGGTGACTCCTCACTGACATTTTGAGAAGAACTGATCTAGAGGTCTTTCTCTACATGTATCTTCATATATGTACATCCACATTTGTGATTCTGCAGCCAACTGAGCTAGAATTATTGTTCTGTGAATTCTGACTCATTCTTGGTGTGTTCTCCCAAGTTTAGACTTGGAGATAAAACAGTAAAAGCCAGTCTGAATATACAGTCACACCATATTCTTGAACCCAACACTACCAAAAATAAAGCTCACATTTCTATATCCATCTGAGTCCTATGCTTAACTCTCAACTAGGTTGCAAAAGGAAGTAGAAAATGTATGACTGATTTTTAATTTTCAAATACTGATTATAGCATCAAGCTACAGGACTATTCTTCATTTGCTTATACTCCAGTCAGTTCCCTACATCCACTGAAGGCTAGTTTATAAGCTCCCATATTTCTCACTGCACAACCCCTACAGCCCCTGAGCAATGCATCACCGCTAGGGATGATGCCTCCACCAATTTGCCCTTGCAAATATTTGGAACAAATGGTTTCCCACGCAGGCTTAGACCATCCCTTCTGTCAGGGACATCCAATTCTCCTTATCCTTGAGGTTCACCTTCTTTGTGTTCTTTAAGGCAATCACAGAAATGAACTCTCCTTTAAGACAGTTACAGAAATCTTCCAGGAAGCTGTCTTTGACTCCAATTAACTGAGTTTGCTTCTTTATGCTTTCCTAGCACTTTAGCCTAATCATTGTGGTACCTTGTGATACATAAGATTATCTGAGTAAGGTACTTATTTATGTGATTTACTCCTTTTACTAAATTATATGCCTCTTGATTTTAGCAGGTTGTGTACTTGCTCAATGTCTCTACTCCCTGTTTATATGTATTTCTTTTCATATAACATGGACTTTGTGAATTCTATTGAAAATATGACATAAACCATTTGTAAATTTAATAATCTAAGTTATTAAAGGTGTCAGGAACACATTTATCAATTCTTACTATTTGTGGAGTGGGCTTCCTGTAAAGAATCTGCCTACCAATGCAGGAACTGTGGGTTTGATCCCTGGGTCAGGAAGATCCCCTGGAGGAGGGCATGGTAACTCACTCCAGTATTCTTGCCTGGAAAATCCCATGGACAGGGAGTTTTGGTGGGCTATAGTCTATGGGGTCACAAAAGAGTCAAATATAGCCTAGCAACTAAATAATTTGTAGAGTCCAGTTCTAAATTCTGAGTGTAGGAAGATAAAATAACTAATGCCTCTATTGGCTTACAATGTTGTGCTAGTTTTAGACATCTTTAATATAAGAGATGGGAATTTGCAGAAAGGAATGGATACAGGACAAGGCAACTTATGTGTGAGACAGTCACCTGATAATTTTTGTATAATTATTCTTTTTTCATCCAAACCAAAACATGTAATTTCATTTATGGTCTGACACGGAATAGAATATTTATAACCAACCTCATCAGAAAGAGACATTAGCAGCTAGGACAGTAAATTTAAACTTAAAGGAAGAGCAAATCAGGGTTTAACCAGTTTTCTCCTCTTATAAACAGTAAAGGGGAGGATTTTACATTACACTGATGAGCTTGGGTTTGAATAGGATGAGTCTGACATGAGAATGTTAGTGGTAATTAGTGGAAATATTGAACAGCTAACATTAGAATGATGGTTTACAATCTGCAAAGCACACTCACTTACATTTTGCTTTTAATATTGGTACTGACCCTATGAGGTAAGAAAGCACTGAAATTCATCAGAAAGATTACATATGAAAACTAAGATACAGAGTTATCAGCAAAGAGGCCATAAAGTCATAGAAATAAAGAAACTCTCCTGAGAAGGCTAGAAAAGTTATAATAGATAACTAGCTCAAAGATAGAGGGCTGGAAAAGGAAAGGGAAACAGTCACTTCCTTTGTTGTTTTTTCTGGGTCATTAAGCTTCCAAGGGAGCCATTCGTGCATGTCAGTGAATAACCACAGATTCCAGTTCCTACCAGGATGAAAGAAGTATGTATTTTTAAATTATCCCAGCTCAGTCTCTATTTATTTACGTTTCCATCAGTAAATTTTTAAAAATATCATCTCTTGGAAAAATCCATGTTCTCAGTGAGATGTAAATAACCAGAAGAATAAGAGCTCATCTCTTTTGATATCCAACAGCATTTTTAGCAAGCTGGCACAAAAATACAGAATACTCACTTAGTCAACTGTGGCTTAATTGAAGATAAATACAGTTCACAAAAACAATAATGGGCTTTCCAGGCGGCTCCGTGGTAAAGAATCTGCCTGATGATGCAGGAGACCAGGGCTCAATCCCTGAGAGAAGGCAATGGCAACCCACTCCAGTATTCTTGCCTGGGAAGTCCCATGAACAAAAGAACCTGGCAGGGCTGCAGTCCACGGGATCTCAAAAAGTCGAACATAGCTTAGCATACAAAAACAATAAAAACTGCCTCTGATTCTCATAGATAATTTTTTTTTTACCTTCCTCTGGAGTCTGTTTTCACATGAGTAAGGTATGTTATGTTCAGTGGGAATATCAATAGGACTTAGCAGATTCTTTTCTAGCTCCACATTTATGACTCCCTTGCCATGTGCCTTGGGAAAGTCATTTCACTCTAAGAGTTTCAGTTTCCTCTTCTAAAAATAACACCTGGATGATTCCAGTCCCCCAGGATCTGGTCCTGCCCCTAATCCCTCACGCCTTATCCCACCTCACTCTGTTGTGACCACACAGACCTTGTTTTTGGCCTCAGCTCATGTCAAGCTGTTTTCAGCCCCAGGGCCTTTGCATGTACTGCTGTTCTCTCTGCCATTGTCTTTCTCATCAAGTTTTAGTCCATCATTATATTTGGTTTTGTTTTTCTATTGATTATATTACTATTTGAAGGTAACACATTTATTTTCTTGCTCCTTATTTGTTACTCTCCCTGGAAAATAAGCTCCAGAGAAGCAAAGCAGAGCCTCTTCCATATTATTAATCCTGAATGCTTAGGACAAAACTTAAAATATATTCGGTACTAAATAGGCAATTCCCAGTTGAATAGACAATTTTCAAAAAACACATATTGAAAGAACTCCACATCTTTCTTTGATTATAACATGTATCTTCTCGATTCTAATGCTTATGACATTTGGGTGCATCTTACCTTGAATGTATTACTTTACTGTAGTTTTCCCATTTTCATCCCCAAACCTCACCGAAGAAATGTATTTTGCAATTGAGTCTTTTAATGAAGGAAATAGACTCTGTAGATAAGAACTCCACAAGTCTTGCAGCCAATGTTGTTGTTTTTTTGTTTTGTTTTACTTTCATATTGGCTTGAGTTCTCACCTATGTATTGTAGGAAGGTTGTAGGAAGTCCAGCCCTCTTCTCAGATCTCTAGCTATTGTAGGGGGTCATTTTTCCTGAGCACTATCTCTGAAGTTCACTTTATCAGTATATCTTGGAGCCTAAAAGCTACTCTCCCTTCCCAAAAACCATGGCATTGATAAGTATATTCTCTTATTCCTATTATAGCAATGCTGATAGAACTCATTATTTATAACAGACTTGTACTAGAAGGCTTTTGGTGTCTAAGGATTGGACATTTAAAGTGAAATACATAAGCATAACATAGACAATAATTAGAATATATATTATTTAAAATTTCCTAAATCCATCTAATAATCTAATTTAATATTTTCAGTTTTAATCTCTTTTCTTTCAAGTCTTTGTCTGATTTCACATATTTTTCTCTCTCCATAACTGAAAATTTCAATTTCTGAATTGCTATTGATATTTTCTATTTAGACTAACTCAGCACTCTGTTTTCCCCTCCTTCTTCCAGACTGTATCCTGTGCAGTATCATATTCCAAAAATAATCAGGTCATCAAGGAATATTTTAATATACAAAAATCTTTCTTACATATAAATCATGACATATTCATAAAACACAAAATCACTTGTAGACTATTCTTACTTTAAATAACATTTGCCTTTTAAAAAAATTCTTGCACATTAATATATGTTAAAAACTTCTCCTAACTTTTCCAATGTCTCCTAACATTTCCATAATGTACCCTTGATAGAAAAGAAAATGATGACCTTCTCTCTGATCTGCTTGGTCTTCATTCCATAAACAATGGGGTTGAGTGCAGGTGGGATAACAATGTAGAGGTTAGCAAACATGATGTGGAAAGTGCGGGAGACATTGTGTCCAAAGCGGTGGGCAAGGATGGAGAAAAAGGCAGGTATATAAAACATGAGGATGACACAGACATGGGAACCACAGGTGCCCAGGGCCTTCTGGCGGGCTTCATAGGAGGGGAGGCGGAAGACAGCACAGAGGATGAGTGTGTAAGAAACGGCAATGAGGATCACATCTGAGATGACTGTCATGATGGGAATGCAAAAGCCATACCAGATGTTGATGGAGATGTCCGCACAGGCGAGCCGGGCAACACCTATGTGCTCACAGTATGTGTGCGGTATGATGCGTGTCCTACAGAAAGGCAGTCGTATGAGCAAGAATACATCAGGCAGGATGATGCAGAAACTACGAAAGGAGATTCCCACCACAATCTTGATGATGGTCTTGGGGGTCAAGATAGTGTTGTATCTCAAGGGAGAGCAGATGGCCACATAGCGGTCAAATGCCATGGCCATCAGGATGGCTGAATCCAGGACGAAGCTGTAGTGGAGGAAGAACATTTGTGTGAGGCACCCTGGGAATGTGATCTCTCGAGCCCCAAGCCAAAAGATACTCAGTGTTTTAGGAATACCAGCTGTGGACAAGGTGAGGTCAGTCTTGGCCAGCATGGAGAGAAAGAAGAACATGGGTTCGTGAAGGCTACGCTCCACTAAGATTAGGTAGAGAAGGATGCAGTTTCCCACAATGGCTACAATATAGATGATACAGAAGGGAATTCCAATCCACACATGGGCTTGCTCCAGGCCTGGGATCCCCACCAGAATGAAGGGTCCTGGGTTGTCACTGCTCAGGTTGAAAAGGACCATGGCAGACCAGGATGGCACAAGTCCCAGTTCCTGAGGACAGAGGGTGATAAATGTTAGGCTCACTTGAGTCACTCTCACTTCCAACAGCTCATTATATAGCCCCAAAAATAAAGTGGCTGTCTAATTATAATTCAAAGTGAGACACTTTTGTAATGAAGAAAGATTGTTATGAAGATAGCAGGTAGCAGCAGGAGCCAGGTTGTCTCATATATGTTGGAAAATACAGTCATTCCCTTAAAGAGTTTATCTTATTCACTCTGGTTGCCTCTGATGATTTACACAGCTTTTCCAAGCAGTGTTCCATACTGACATGAATCACTTTTTATCCACAGTATACTGTTGTTACAAATTACCAATTTACAGGGCATATTTTTCTGTGGGTTGATGGATTATAGTACACATGATGTTATGGACATTGGCAGTTAATATTGGCTTCCTCTGTCATTGCTGAATATCAATCTCTGCCCCCAGCAATTATTCATTCTTTTCCAACTTCATGATGACCGTTGTTCTTCTATTTGTGAGGTCCATACACTTTTTTGCTATTCAAAAACCTAATTCAGTTTAGCCAATACTGCCTGAATCCCACACTATGCTGGTAAACAGGTAAACCTTAAATTTAAACTTTGCTCCTCCAAAATTACTTTTTTCCAGCACTCTTTAAACTATACAGTTGTATAATATCCTAATGCTTTGGACTTAATAATAATTTTGGTCAAGATTTCTGTCCTAAAGCACAATTATTTCTTTGCAAATACATGTTCTATTGGATAGACACCAGGACATTTACTCTTAGATACACACACACTTATTAGTTCTTAAAATCTCAAGCATACCTTGATCTATACTTGCGTTATTTCATACATTTTACCATCATATATTTACCCACACTCAATCTTACACAACAGGGGCATTGGTGGTTCAGTGGTAGAACTCTCGCCTCCCATGTGGGAGACCCCGGTTTGATCTCCAGCCAATGCATCATGGTCGTGTTTGTTTTGGGCTTCATTGGTGGTTCGGACAGTAAAGAATCCACCAGCAATGTGGGAGACATGGGTTCAACTCCCAAGTTGGGAAGATCCCCTGGAGAAGGGCATGGCAACCCATGCCAGGATTCTTGCCTGGAGAATCCCCATGGACAGAAGCACTTGGTAGGCTACAGTCCATGGGGTCACAAAAACTCAGACACAACTGAGAGACTAAGCACAATCTTACACAAACCCCCTTTTTGCTCTCTCTCTCACACATAAAGGCACACATCATACACACATACACTAAGAAAAATACAAACAAAATATTTCATGACAGAATTGTCTCATCGCCACTTTCTTTGTAATTTCCCAAAATATTCACTCTTGAGTTAATTTTGTAAAGACTAGGTCCTCGAAATTTTGCCATTTGCAGCAACATAAATGGAGGGTGTTAAACTAGGTGAAATAATTCAGATAGAGATAAATACTGTATGATATAAATTATATGTGGAATATTTCTTAAAAACCAACAAGCTACTGAATATAACAAAAAAGCTAGCTCACAGATATAGAGATTTCACTAGTGATTACCATGGGGGAGAAGGGGTAAGGGGCAATATAGTGGTAGGGGAGTAGGAGGTACAAACTACTGTGTGTAAGAGGCTACAAGGATATATTGTACTACATGGGGAATACAGCCAATATATGGTAATGACTGTAAATGAAGTGTAACCTTTGAAAATTGTATTACAAAAGTATTCACTTCCCAGGTGGGAATAAACATGAGCTGTTCACTTGAGATCAGGAAAGCGGTGGTAGCAGTAGACTCTCAAAACAAGAATGTCCACATACTTAAGCCCGCTTGTCAAGCTAGGGCTATGGATCCTTGCCACACATCTAACAGAAATGGCCAGAACAACACTTACCTTGGCCATCCTTAACCCAGCTGTTTATCTTTCTAATCATTTGAAGCATATATCCAAGAACAGGAGACCATAAATTCAGCTTAAAAATCTGAGTTATTCAGGAAAAAACGTTGTAGCACTTAGTCCATGGCTCCTAGAAAATGGAGCCTTGAGTTTTTCATTCACTCTCTTTCTCTCAAAATCATATTTCCAACCAAACCGCTTCAGATAACCAGCACTCACCTAGTTTGGTTACTGGGCCAAATGCAGAGCAGAAAGATTATGGTGATAGACACACACAAAATCTGCAAGAGGACCAGACATATAAACCCAAGAAAAAAGTGGAGATGGAAGGAAAAGATTGATAGGTTGATTCCCTGTTCGTGTTTTTTTTTTTTTTATCTCCCCCCCCCACCCTGCCCCCACCCACCACCCGATCCATTGTTCAATGCCAAGAAGAGGTAAATAATTAGGGCCTGAGGGACTCTAACACCCTCTTTTTTTATCTTCAAGAGAAGACTGTAGAGATTACACTAACTCTGATGGGGCCTGTAAGCTAACACACCCTCAGGGTATATACAATTCTTTTCTGGGTATTTAATACTCTATTTATTTTTACATGACAATTAGGCATTAACAGAGGCATAGAACTACAGAGCTAGAATTATGTAATATGTATAATCTAATTATAAAGCTTATATATAATTATTAATTTTTATTTTCTGATAAGTTATCATGAAATATGCTTTGTTCTACTAGCATTTTTTTTCTTTTTAATTTATTTCATTTTACTGAAGGATGCTTGCTTTACAGAATTTTGTTGTTTTCTGTCAAACCACAACATGAATCAGCCATAGGTATATATTTAGCCCCTCCCTTTTGATGCACCCTCCCATCTCCCTCCCCATCCCACCCCTCTACAGAGCCACTGTTTGAGTTTCCTGAGCCATACAGCAAATTCCCGTTGGCTATCTATTTTACATTTGGCAATGTAAGCTTCCGTGTTACTCTTTACACACATCTCACCCTCTCCTCTTCTCTCGTTGTGTCCATAAGCCTATTCTCTATGTCTGTATCTCCACTGTTGCCCTATAAATAAATTCCTCAGTACCATTTTTCTAGATTCTATATATATGTGTTAGAATATGATATTTATCTTTCTTTCTCTGACTCACTTCTTCTGTATAACAGGTAATAGGTTCATCCACCTCATCAGAACTGACTCAAATGTGCTCCTTTTTAAGGCTGAGTAATATTCCACTGTGTATATAAAAGTGCTGCACTCACTATGCCAGCAAATTTGGAAAACTCAGCAGTGGCCACAGGACTGGAAAAGGTCAGTTTTCATTCCAATCCCAAAGAAAGGCAATGTCAAAGAATGCTTAAACTACCACACAATTGCACTCATCTCACATGCTAGTAAAGTAATGCTCAAAATTCTCCAAGCCAGGCTTCAGCAATACGTGAACCATGAACTTCCAAATGTTCAAGCTGGTTTTAGAAAAGGCAGAGGAACCAGAGATTAAATTGCCAACATCCACTGGATCATTGAAAAAGCAAGAGAGTTTCAGAAAAACATCTATTTCTGCTTTATTGACTATGCCAAAGGCTTTGACTGTGTGGATCACAATAAACTGTGGAAAATTCTCAAAGAGATGGGAATATCAGACCACCTGACCTACCTCTTTAGAAACCTATATGAAGGTCAGGAAACAACAGTTAGAATTGGACATGGGAAAACAGATGGGTTCCAAATAGGAAAAGGAGTACGTCAAGGCTGTATATTGTCACCCTGCTTATTTAACTTCTATGCAGAGTACATCATGAGAAATGCTGGACTGGAAGAAGCACAAGCTGGAATCAAGATTGCCAGGAGAAATATCAATAACCTCAAATACGCAGATGATACCACCCTTATGGCAGAAAGTGAAGAGGAACTAAAAAGCCTCTTGATGAAAGTGAAAGAGGAGAGTTGGCTTAAAGCTCAACATTCAGAAAACGAAGATCATGACTTCTGGTCCCATCACTTCATGGGAGATAGATGGGGAAACAGTGGAAACAGTGTCAAACTTTATTTGGGGGGCTCCAAAATCACTGCAGATGGTGACTGCAGCCATGAAATTAAAAGACGCTTACTCCTTGGAAGAAAAGTTATAACCAACCTAGATAGCATATTAAAAAGCAGAGACATTACTTTCCCAACAAAGGTCTGTCTAGTCAAGGCTATGGTTTTTCCAGTGGTCATGTATGGATGCGAGAGTTGAACTGTGAACAAAGCTGAGCACCGAAGAATTGATGCTTTTGAACTGTGGTGTTGGAGAAGACTCTTGAGAGTTCCTTGGACTGCAAGGAGATCTAACCAGTCCATCCTAAAAGAGATCAGCCCTGGGTGTTCTTTGGAAGGAATGATGCTAAAGCTGAAACTCCAATACTTTGGCCACCTCATGTGAAGAGTTGACTCATTGGAAAAGACTCTGATGCTAGGAGTTATTGGGGGCAGGAGGAGAAAGGTACGACAGAGGATGAGATGGCTGGATGGCATCACCGTCTCGATGCGCATGACTCTGAGTGAACTCCGGGAGATAGTGATGGACAGGGAGGCTTGGCGTGCTGCATTCATGGGGTCGCAAAGATTCGGACACGACTGAGCAGCTGAACTGAACTGATGTAGAGCAGTGTTTTGAAAATGCTTAACACAGTGGGGGACTCACATGCACCTGCTGGAATGCCTGGCCAACTTCAGGATAATCTAATACTGCTTTTCTGAGTAAGGCCCCCAGGATCCGCACTCAAAAGCTCTTCAGTGGGTTTTTGTGCCTTTTATTTTGCCCATAAAATGAAAGTGGAGGACCCCATATATATGTGGATGAGAGCATAAAAACTGGGAAACGGGAAAGTTGGTTGAAACTCTATCTACTAGGATAGGAGTGGAACAAATCCTAGAAGCTATTTCCTTTGAAGGACAATGTGAAGATGACTGTTGGGTATCAAAGGGCATCCTCTTTGGGCCAACACTGGTTAAATATCCACTTCAGCTTCAAAACCATCTTGTCCCAGACTACATTCACTACCTCCCCAAACCCAGTTTTCAATGTTCCTAAGCTCTGCAAATGTCACACCTCACTAGTCACATGAATTTTTTCAATCACATTATATTGCTGTTCCTTTTTAAAAGTCCTCTGAATCTATTCTCCTTTCTATTTCCCTTGCCCAGTTACCATCATCTCTTACCTAAGTTGCTCTAACAGCCTCCTAAAGTGTCACCTTATTTCCTTTTTGTCTCCTTCAGTGCCTTTTCCACTTGAGGACAGACTGCTCGTTCCATAATGTTCATTCAATTATGTTTAAATCTCATTTTGTTCTCATTAGAGTTTTACTTGCTGTTTCTTCAACTTTTATATATTCTCATTCAGGTCTTTGGATATTTGTCACATTTTCATTACTTGAGACTCAACACAAGCTGATTTGTCATTGTTACCAAAAAAGAATTAATAAAATGTGTTCCTGTGGGAATACATCTAGGTTTGCCTGTTGGTACGGTCGGCCATTCTGTGGGCCCTGATCTCAATTTATACCTAAGAGGCTTTTCTCTCATAACTCTAAGGGCCAGATCAATTTTCCTGAGTTTGGTAAATCTGATCTTTCTGTCTTACATTTACAAAGATATTCAACAATAACACTGAATAGTGGATTTTAAAATTGCTCATATTTTTGTTTTTATCTCATCCCTAGGCAGGTTTCCTTCTGGTTGGACACTGAATACAAATAATTCTATTTTCAGTGTTTACGTCTAATATTGCATGACTATTAAAAACATCAGTTAAATGCCTACCAGTGTTCTGTTTGAGGTACTGTAAGTCAAATTTTCTTGGGTTAGTATTTATATAGGAAACGCAGGTACATTGAAGTCATGAAAAGTTCTAAATCTTACCTTTGGTGTCATCCATACCACTCAGGAGACATCTGTCATTTCTGACTATTGATTAAGTGCTAAGGGACTGGTTATTGGTAGATTTAATGAGTTTTATGTGAACACCTGGCTCATATAAAAGGTTATGTAGAACTTGCAACTTAATTTTTCCATGACTTGGTATAATAAAAAATAATTTTCTAGTGAATCAGTTAATGCTTTCCATTTAACTAAAACAGGAATATACTCTAGTGTTCCTGCTCTGTGTATTTGTAATTCACACCCTAAAAATTTGAACTGCACCCCACCCTTCACCTGCACTTAAATGATAGCAACAAATATGCTATTTTACACACCCATATTATGGTTCTGTTAGCATGACCTAGGAGAGCTGCCTTAACAGACAGTTGGTCCTGCTACATGAAGGAGTACAAATCAACTGTTTCAAAATGGAAGTCTCCACAATTCAATTACTACCATGTATATCACAATTGTTTAACTTGAAACTGTGCTACTCTTTTTTAAAATGGTTAATAAGAGATTAAATGATAAAATGATAAAGGTGGAAATTTCCTTCTTCTCTTCTAATATTTTGTACATGTTGATTTTGGCCCCTATCAGTTATTTGGACTCTCATTTCATTATTTTGTACAACATGAAATCAGAGTTATTTCACAAAGACTCCTTCAGTTCAGTTCAGTTATTCAGTCATGTCCAACTCTTTGCGACCCCATGGACTGCAGCACGCCAAGATTCTTTGTCCTTCACCAACTCCTGGAGCCTACTCAAAGTCATGTCCATGGAGTCAGTGATGCCATCCAATCATTTCATCCTCTATCATCCCCTTCTCCTCCTGCCTTCAATCTTTCCCAGCATCAGGGTCTTTTCAAATGAGTCAGTTCTTCACATTAGGTGGCCAGAGTATTGGAGCTTCAGCTTCAGCATCAGTCCTTCCAATGAATATTCAGGACTGAGTTCCTTTAGGATGGACTGGTTGGATCTCCTTGCAGTCCAAGGGACTCTCAAGAGTCTTCTCCAACACCACAGTTCAAAAGCATCAGTTCTTCAGTTCTCAGCCTTCTTTATGGTCCAACTCTCACATCCATATATGACTACTGGAGAAATCAGAGCTTTGACTATATGTATCTTTGTTGGTAAAGATATGACACTGAAAGATGAACTCCCCAAGTCAGTAGGTACCCAATATGCTACTGGGGAAGAGTGGAGAAATAACTCCAGAAAGAATGAAGAGATGGAACCAAAGTGAAAGACTCATTAACCCTAGAGAAACTGATTCATTTCTAACTGAAGTTGGCTTTGCCTTTCTTCAGGGAATTGAAGTGTTAGGTGTTTCCTTGTTTAAAAAAGAATGCCCACCTAAGGAGGGTTATAGTGCATGTGAATGGGCAGGTATAGGGTCACTGTTGAATCCAATGACATCCTCCCACCACTTCCAAAGCTATTACAAACTCCATCATAAAAACAAAAGTTCTATGAATAATGTTTAATAACACAATTTTGGGATTTGTTGCTATCTTACTTAAAATTCCTGTAACTTTCCTTTTTACTTAGAATTTTAAACAAACTCTTGAAATGATCTAGAATTTTTTATCTTCTGCAATCTCATTTTTTGTTATTCCCTCTACCTAAAACCTACCTCACTTGATCAGTTTCCAGTTCCTTTAATGTACTGAGACTTTTTTTTCAGCTCTGTGTTTTTATATATTCTAATTCCTTTGCCTTTTTTCAAACAAACAAGCGTACCCCGGTTTACTCATTCATAAATGTTCTTTTTTTATATTTCCAGATTTTTTGAGAATAATTGACAAATAAAATTGCATATATTCAAAGTACACAATATGATGATTTGATTTAGATATACATTGTAAAACATTCATCACAATCAAGTTGATTAGCACATCCATCGTATCACATATTTACCTGTGTGCAGTGTATGTGTGGTGAGAATATTTATGATCTACTTCCTTAGCTGACTTCAAGTACTAATGCAGTATTATTAACTAATCACAATGCTGTACATTAGATCTCCAGAACTTATTCATTCTATACCTGAAAGTTTGTATCCTTTGACCAATAGCTCCCAATGTCCCCCCACCCCATCTCTTGGATGTAAGTTTTGTATTCTCTGTTTCTATGTGTTCAACATTTTTTTAAAATTGTTTTAGATGTCACATATAAATGATACCACACAGTATTTTTCTGTCTCTGTATGGCTTATTTCTCTTAGAATGATGCCCTAATCTATGATGATCACATATAGCAAGATTTCCTTCTTTCTTGTGACTGAATAATATTCCATTGTGTGTATATGTGTGTTTATAGTCTTGCTTGTTTATTTTTGCTGTTTTACTTGTGTTTTTGGTATCATCCAAAAAAATTATTGTCAAGACCAATGTGAAAGGGAAACACAAACAGACTCACAGATATAGAGAACAAACTTGCGCTTGCCAAAGGGGAGCTGGAGGTGGGAGGAGAGGAGAGATTGCCTGGGAATTTGGGTTTACCAGTTGCACACTATTATATATTGAAGAAATAAACAAGGTCCTACTTTATAACATGGAAGCTATATTCAATATCCTGTGATTAAACCATAATAGAAAAGAATATGAAAAACAATGTCTATATATGCATATATATATATACACACATATATATACATACATATATGAATCACTTTGGAGTACACCAAAACTAACACAGCATTGTAAATCAACTATATTTCAATTAAAAAAATTTTTTTAAAGTACAGCCTTGAAGAATTTTATCCTACATTAGCTTCTAGAAGTTTTACAATTTGTGGTTGTGTATTTACATCTTTAATTCATTTTGAGTTAAATTTTGTGAGTGATGCAACATCAGAATCCAGTTTTACTATTTTGCATGTGTCTACCCTTTTCCTAACACCATTTTTTAATTAGAGTGTCTTCTTTCTACTGGTATGCTTGTTGACCATATAAGGGAAGGTTTATTTCTTGGCTCTCTAACCTGTTTCACTGATCCATATGTTTGTTTTTATGCAATTCTATAAACACCATATTATTTTGATAACTACTGCTTTATAGTTCAAAGTCAGGAATTGTGATGTCTCCAGTTTTGACCTTCTTGCTTGAGATTGCTTCAGCTCTTCAGGTGTTTTGTGGTTCCATAAAATTTTAGGATGACTCTATTTCTGAAAAATATCTTTGGAATTTTGATAGGCATTGCTTTGAATCTGCGGATGACTTTGGGTCATATGAACATTTTAACAATATTAATTCTCCCAATTCAAGAACATAAAAAAATAGATACATGAACATGTATAACTGAATCACTTTGCTGTATACCTGAAACTGCCACAACATTGTTATCACCTATGTGCTGTGCTGTGCTTAGTCGCTCAGTGTGTCCAACTCTTTGGAACCTGTGGACTGTAGCTCACTAGGCTCCTCTGTTCAAGGGGATTATCCAGACAAGAATACTAGAGTGGGTTGCCATGCTCATCTCCAGGGGATCTTCCCAACCCAGAGATCAAACCCAGGTCTTCCGCATTGCAGGTGGGTTCTTTGCCATCTGAGCCACCAGGGAAACCCAAGAATTCTGGAGTGGGTAGCCTATCCCTTCTCCAGGGGAACTTCCAGACCCAGGAATTGAACCAGAGTCTCCTGCATTGCAGGCAGATTCTTTACCAGCTGAGCTCCCAGGGAAGTCCAATCACCTATACTCTAACTTAAAATAAAGTGTTTTAAAAAACAGGCTAAAATATAGGATGCTACTTCCTCTCTAATTTAACTGAAAGTCAGTGCTATACAACAAGTAAATATTTCAAAGAGAAATAACGTCAAAAAATTCACAATGCAGCTACAGAAAGTATGAGACAAAAATAGTTGATAAAATGTATTGTTGCTTTTCAAACTTACTGTCAATGATCCGTATTTTTAGTAGTAGACCAAAAAACAACCAATAGGTTTATTATAGGGAAATATTTCATAAGTAAGAAAATAATATTACAACAAATGGTAGCAGATGCACAATAGATTATTAATTTGGGTAAAATTATAAAAATCATGTGAATGTGCATATATGATACAAATATATGCATATATATATATATATATGAATGACAAGCTAACTTAATAAGAAAATATACCTATTTTTATCACTTAATCTGAAGGTGTTTAACATTCAGATTGAATGTTATACATTCAATGTTATATTGAAATATAATGTAAAGATCAATGTTAAAAAAAAAAAGAATATACCTTTTCATTTACAGGTATCCCCCACTTTTTGAAAGTTTGCTTTAGACCACTTCATTTTTACAAAAGACCTATAGCAGTAACTGTTTTCACTAACTGAAAGAAATCTAAAGATGGATACCACTTTAATGAAAAATGTGAAAATGGAAAACAATGTTCAGCGTTTCTTCTGTAGCCAGTCTTTTTTTTTTTTTTTTTTTTAAATCTTTCCTTCTTGTTTATTTGCTCCAGTTAACTTAGAAACAGTAACTAGGGGTTTAACATTTGGATCCTCAGATGATAGTTCAGTTTTTTTTTTTTTTTTTTAGCAGGCAGGTATTTTTATTTTATTTTTAAACTTTACATAATTGTATTAGTTTTGCAAAATATCAAAATGAATCCACCACAGGCATACATGTGTTCCCCATCCTGAACCCTCCTCCCTCCTCCCTCCCCACACCATCCCTCTGGGTCGTCCCAGTGCACCAGCCCCAAGCATCCAGTATCGCGCATCGAACCTGGACTGGCAACTCGTTTCTTACATGATATTCTACATGTTTCAATGTCATTCTCCCAAATCTTCCCACCCTCTCCCTCTCCCACAGAGTCCATAAGACTGTTCTATACATCAGTGTCTCTTTTGCTATCTCGTACACCAGGTTATTGTTACCATCTTTCTAAATTCCATATATATGCGTTAGTATACTGTATTTATGTTTTTCCTTCTGGCTTACTTCACTCTGTATAATAGGCTCCAGTTTTATCCACCTCATTAGAACTGATTCAAATGCATTCTTTTTAATGGCTGAGTAATACTCCATTGTAGCCAGTCTTTGTAACACAGTGCACACCCAGAGCAGCAAGAGGAGCACCATGAAGCTCCTTCCTCAGGAATCGCACTCAGCATCTCAGTGTCAAGGCATCACAGCTTTGAACTGTGTCATTGAGAATCTATGCTTTATCTCAGTTTATTTTGTGACTCTGTTAGCCATATGCGTCTTAAGGTAATTTTGGCCTTATGCCATTTGGGCTTATGAAAAGTCCTAAGGATGTTCTACTTTTGAATAATGGGTAAATCTGTATTTGTGTCTTCTGCATTTCTTTTATCAACATCTTATAGTCTTCAGTGCAAAGACCTTTCAACTTTTCTTCTTGAATGATGCCATCCATCCTCCCCTATGTGACTGACGTCCCATTATTCCCATTGTTTTCAGAGAAAATGTAATTTCTTTTAGGTAGGGCTTTTCTAAAAACCTAACTTGAAGCTGCTTTCCTCTGATAGTCTCTCTCACAAAGGCACTGCTTTTAAGATTTTGGTTGGTTTCTGTTTTAAAACAATGCAATCTAAAATTATATGTTCAGTTGGGTGTTTATATGATTGAGGCTTGTTTCCCTCACTGGACTGAAAGCTCCACTAAGATGAAGGCCATCTCTGTTTTGTTCAATATGGTGAAAAGAATGCCTAACACAGTGTTTCAGATGTAAAAATTTGTGTCACATATTTGCTAAATACTCTGGAATGAAAGAATGAGTAATGATTGCCTGAAGTCCACTTAGTACTCTGAATGTCCCAGAATATCTGGACTAAACCATGCTTAAGGAGTCTAGAATTATGTTGATTCCCCACTAAATTGTTAGCTGCTATCGAATGGAAAGTTAGGGTGTTCTAGTGCTCTATACTAGGGTAATGGACTGAAGAATCCCATGAAGCTGTATATTATGTAAGAATGTGATTAATTATATTATTTGGTGCCTTTTTTCTAAGAAGTCTCTGAATATCTCTCTTTTTTCTCTTCATTTCAGGAATAAGTAGTTTTACTCCCCTGAACACCTGACTTTTTATAGGCACTGTGAATTATGCAACTAAATATTGCTTAACTAGAGCTGAATTCTTGAACTATGTGTAGTAAGAGAATGAGAACTCATAGCACATGGCAACTATATTAACTTTTTTGGTCTTATTTTTTAAAATCTTTATCTCTGCTTTTTCCCTTTTGCCTTTACTTTATCTCCTACTTATACTTCATAAAAATTTTTATTTCTGCAGATAATTTTGGAAACAACATACATGGCTAGGTCCCACAGTAAAATAATATATATTTAAATTTGAGCCTCTGAGTCCAAAGAACATATCGTTCATACTAAAATTTTATGTTGAGAATTACTGTGGAAATATAAATCTGGTGACCTGTGAGTGGAGGCATAACAGAGAAGATAAAGCAGAACAGGAGTAGAGAGACCATGCAGAACTCTGGTATTCTGATCCAGATAAAAACAGATGAGTGTTTGACCCTCCGTAGTAAGGAAAGGGGTGCTTACTCTGGACTGGTAATCTGCAAATTGTTTAGAAAATAGGAGTAGACTTTAAGGTCAGATAGATATAGAAGGAAATCAGACATCAGCAACCTTAAGCCCATCGAACACCAAAAATAGTTATTTCTTAAATGATTTAGTGACTAAATGACTTGCTATGAACAAGTCAGGCATACTGAATTTGAAGAGATAAAGAATAATATAAATTCAAAAAGAATAATATAAATACATTTTTGACATGAGACTACATGTCTTTTCGGATACAAAAATGAAGACTAGACTCAGTACTAACAGTGCTTCTAATTAGTCAAGTTTCAAGCCCACGTCTTAGTCTGTACATCTGTACATGCTTTTCTCTTACTGGCTGTGGAATTTAGCTTCCTCTGTATATTTCTTCTTAGAAGCCTTTACCTTCTCCATCTTGTTGGGCTTTCTCAAGATTGAGTGAAAAATGAGCTTTGCCTTTCATCATTGCCTTCTTCCTTCCTTTGTTCAAAATAAACACCTGCAATCTCAGTTTAATAATTTCATGATTATTTGTCATCTTTTCTTTTGTATTTATTTTTAACTGAAAGATAATTACTTTACAATATTGTGTTGGTTTCTGCCATCATCAGCATGAATTAGCCACAGGTTTGCATATGTCCCCTCCCTCTTGAACATCCCTTGTCACTTTTTTCTTGATAAACATTTCTTACGTACTAAATACATGCCAGGACCTATACTTGATGCCATTCACAAACGGATTGTAGTAGCCAAACTGAAAGTCTAGGACCTCACAGAGTCATTAAGGTAGAAATTTCTTGCTCTATTATGACATAGAAATTACCATGATGTATAAACCTGGAAAAATTTTCAGATTCCTTAGAAATATCTTTATAAAGAAAAAAAGATACTGATCATTTTATTTATTTCATTTAAAGTTTTGTATCACACTAGAGCACTCAAAAGAAATTGCCATTTTTTAGTTTCCAGAAACAATATTTAATATATACTATATATTATTTCTTAGACTAAAACTTTAATTTTTTGCAATTGAAATGACTGGGAAAACTTCTGTCAAAAATAATTAAAAAAACAAAACCACAGCCCCCTGCCTCCTAGATTTCAAGCACGTATCAATAGGACCTCATAGGAAAGAGCAGAAAAATGACTTTGTCTCGGATCTTCTTGGTCTTTACTCCATAGACGATAGGGTTGAGGGCAGGTGGGATGATAACATAGAGGTTGGCAAACACAATGTGAAAGGTCTGAGGGACATTGTGTCCAAAGCGATGTGCAAGGATGGAGAAGAATGCTGGTATATAGAACATGAGGATGACACAGACATGGGAACCACAGGTGCCTAGGGCCTTCTGGCGAGCATCCTGAGAAGGGAGGTGAAATACAGCACAGAGGATAAGGATGTAGGAGACAGCAATTAGAATCACATCTGAGATGACGGCCATGAGGAGAACACAAAACCCATACCAAATATTGATGGAGATGTCAGCACAGGCTAGTCGGGCAACACCTATGTGCTCACAGTATGTGTGAGGGACGTTACGTGTCCTGCAGAAGGGTAGACGATTTACAATGAAAACACATGGGAAAATAACACAGAAGTTTCTGAAGGAGATTCCCACAGCAATTTTGACAATGGTTCTGGGAGTCAGAATAGTGTTGTATCTCAAGGGTGAACAGATGGCCACATAGCGGTCAAATGCCATGGCCATCAGTATAGATGAGTCTAAAACAAAGCTGAAGTGCAGAAAGAATAACTGTGTGAGACAGCCGGGAAAACTGATTCTCTGGGGACCAAACCAGAAGATGCTCAGAGTTTTTGGGACACAGGTGGTAGACAGTATAAGGTCAGTAATAGCCAGCATGGAAAGGAAAAAGAACATGGGTGCATGAAGACTGTGCTCCGTTGCCATGAGAAGGACACTATTACCCACAATGGCCACGAAATAGATGAGGCAGAAGGGGATGCTGATCCAGACCTGGTGCTGCTCAAGTCCAGGAATACCCAAAAGGGTGAAGGCACCTGTGTTGTAGCCAGTCAGATTGAACGTGGTCATGGAGATCTGATGAATAGCTTCTGTGTCCTAAAACAAATTGTATGGAATGAACATTTTTAAAAAATCATATGGTAATTCTTCCTGCACCATTTTCTTAGGGTCGGCTTTTCTCTTTCTTATTGCCAAGAAAGAACCTCCCTTTTCTATTAAGACAATGCTCATCTCCTCTAGAAAGATGCTAAAGAACCAGTACTCCTGGTTATAATAACCAAGTCTCTCCAAGATATTCTTCAACATGCATAAAATATTATTTCCATTTTAATGACTCAGTTTTCTCTGGGTCAATGTAATGTGTTGCTGTATAGAAAAAAATGACCTAACCACACACATGCTGAGAGACAGAAGGAAAATTAGAGAAGGAGGGGCATAATTTGGAAAATAAGATTTGTCCCATGGGCCAGATTCTTATCTTCCTCATTTTAAAAATAAAAACTAAAGCTCTGAGAGCTGTCTTACCAAAGATCTCATTTTTAGTAACTTGCAGAGCCAAGCACATTAGAGTCCACAGACAGCAGTGTTTTTTTGCTGCTGTCCCACTCCAGGTGACTTCCTCCATACCCTGTTAGACAAGGAGAATTGAGAGGAGCAGGAGGTATAGAGAAGTGTTTAAGGAAAGACAAAAACTGGAGCTGTAGCTTGTCACACCAACCTTATTGTAGTTGCAATGATTTCCCTGACACGAGAAAGTCTTGGGATTTGCAGACCATAATGTTCTCTGAGGCTGTGTTGTTTGATACCTCACCTTGGATTATAATGTAATAGCAGTTGCAGCTCACCCTCCAGCCCACTCTTAGGACTTAGTGAAGTGAGTGTAAGTACCTCAGTCATGTCCGACTCTTGGCGGCCCCATGGACTACACAGTCCATGGAATTCTCCAGGCCAGAATACTGGAGTGGGTAGCCTTCCCCTTCTCCAGGGGATCTTCCCAACTCAGGGATCAAACGCAGGTCTTCCTCATTGCGGTGGATTCTGTACCAGCTGAGCCACAAGGAAAGTCCAGGATTCCAGAGTCCTAACACTGCTGGAATGAGTAGCCTATCCCTTCTCCAGCAGATCTTCTTGACCCAGGAATCAATCCGGGGTCTCCTGCATTGCAGGCAGATTCTTTACCAACTGAGCTACAAGGGAAGCTGAGGCAATTATTTCAAGTGTGCTTTTTGATAAAGACAGAGATGACCTCTAGTGGAAGAAATACAGAATTTGTATATCCTAAATTCTGAGTCAAGATAAAAGCAAATAAGCAACCTCCATAACAACAGTTAATGTTTTTTGAGAACATTCAGTGTACTTTATCTAAAGCTCTGTACATTTGATGCTCCTAACAACCCTAAGCCAAGAACATTACTCATACTTTCAATATATAGAAACTGAGGCAGGGAGAAAGTAAATAATTTGCCAAAGTCACGCAATGAGGAAATCAGTGTAGGTGTCTACACTACTTATCTCCAATCTACTCATCCTTAAACCCATGTGATTCGCATTTCTGTCCTCTCCTTTTCACTTCTGAAGTGCTGTCATGAAGGTCACCAATGATGTCTACATCCACCTTTTAGTCCTTGATGGACATCTCAGCAGCATTTGATACTACTGAGTATGTCTTCAATCTTTGAATCATTTTCTTAATGCTTTATCAACACTTTTGGAGTTTTTCTTCAACCAGTTGACATTTCAGCTCATCCTTTGATTATTCTTCTTTTTGGTGTCTCTTAAATCCTGACATTCCTCAAGTCTCTACCTGAAGCCCTTTTCTCTTCTGTCCATACTTTCCCTGAATTTTATCATCAACTTTATATTGTCACCTCCTAATTCTTTAGATCTCATTTAGATCTTTCAAGACACACATCTCCAACTGCACTCTGAAGATCCTCTTTTGGATAGATCATGGGTGCCTCAAATTTAACTTTTAGAAAATTAAAATTAAAATCTATTGTATTTCTTCAGAAATTTGATGCCCCCTACTTTTCTAATATATCAGAGACTATGAGTTTCATCCATTAAATGACCCAAAGCAGTAACTTGAGATTCATCATTTACACCTTCTCTCTTTAAATGCCCCACATTCAATCAATTATATTGATCTAATTATTTTAAATCTAAATCAAAAATCCTTAACATAACAACCAGGATCTCCAGAATCTGGTCCCACAACTTCTTCAGCTTTCATGTTAGAGCCCAAGAATGCTTGCCAAAAACCATATGAAAGATGGTGAATTACTATACCGCTTAATTTCCAAGGTGCCAGCTACAGTATTTAACTATTTGCTTATAAATTTTAACCTGCGTATTCACTGAAACTTCTATCTTTTCTCTGAAGACAATCAGGAATCAAGCCAGAGATAAACCATGTGGTGAAGGAGAATGAGACCACTGCCACTCTCTAAGGTTGGGCAATCACACAGCAAGGTGTTCAAAGCTATACCTATGCACTGATTTCTCATTCATTGATACTGCACCTCGCTGAACAATGGTCATTGTGGAAAAATAAAAGTCTAAGCCTGCAGTGCCCACTCTTCTAAAAAAAAGGAAACAGAACTCTCTGGTTTTTTTGCTAAAGTCCCTGACTATGAGAATTCCCCTTGACTGAGAATAAGTATTTTCATCCCTATTCTTATCTCCAAACAAGGCTAGGCTGTGCTGTTGCTCAGTTCTATTTATCATTCAAGTTTTTTTTTAACTTTTCATTTTATATTTGGGTATAGCTGATTAACAATGTTGTGATAGTTTCAGGTAAACAGCGAAGAGACTCAGCCATACACATATATGTAACCATTCTCTCCCAAACACCCCTCCAATCCAGATGCCATTCAAGTCTTAATTAAACCCCATGTACTTATGACTTATAAAAGCACTTATCAAAATTTATTGCATTTATTTGCCTACCATCTATCTTTCTTGAGTGTAAGACATTTTCATATTCATAGTTTTATCTGCTTATTCTAGTTGAATTTCTATAAAACACTTAATTTTTACTGAATAAATGAGTAATGTTTAAATCACTTACACACACAAGCTCCTTGCTACATTTGGAGCCACATCCCTCCTCATCCCACCTCTATTCTCCCTTCTATTAACTCTGTTTATTTAATGTGAATGTTGAAGTGTAGTTTAATGAATAAATAGCTAAAATAAATATATAATTAATTAAGAAGCACAGATATTTACACATATACCCAGAAGCACATGAAATCATAGGCAAAGTCTAAAAAAATCAAAATGCATCCAATGCTTTAGAATCCTCAGTTTTTAGAGTCAAATGTCTTGAATTTTCACTTAATCTGTGCCTTTTTTTTATTACTAAACAAATAATTTGATTTCTCTAAAATTCCTGCTTCCTCATAGAGGAAGATTTTCTACAGGAGAGAAGTCCTCCTCAGCTCAATGACTGGAAAACATTAAGTTCTCAATAAATAGTGACTAGAATATAATACTATTATGATGGCAAACAAGGGCATATATATGTATGGATGGCATGTGTGCATGCTCAGTTACTAAGTTGAATCCGACTCTTTGAGACTCCATGAACTGTAACCTACCAGGCTTCTCTGTCCATGGGATTCTCCAGGCAAGAATACCGGAGTGGGTTGCCATTTCCTAACTCCGAGACCAAACCCAAATCTCCTTATTGGTAGGCAGATTATTTACCCCTGAACCACCAGGGAAGCTGATATAGAGGACAGAAAGTGTCAAATCACACAAAAACCACAAAGTCTGAGTTCACTTTTCTAGATCCAAGCTCTCAGACCATTGGTTTTGGCTGCTGAATTGTGTCTGCCTGACATCCCAGTCTTGCTTGTTTTCTTTGTTTTGTTATCCGTTCTCATTTCAACCCTTAGACTTTAAAATCTGGCTCCCAGGCCTGTGGACTATCTCATGGGGAAAGCTGGACTGAGCCTACCTTATCTTTTCTTGCTCCTCCTCTGAGGTCCTCTGTATGTCTTTCAGTCAGTCTTCCCCAGGATCTGGCCTGAGCTGGGCCTGTGGCTTTCCAATCATCCCTGCCCTGCCCCCAAAACAACATTCACCAATCTCCAGCTCCTTCATGAGAATGGACAGAAATGACAATCTCAAGGTGCCAATCTTCTTCTTTCTTTCCTGGGCCTTCAGAGGGGACACTCAGGCTGTGGACAGCCGAAAGACAGCAGACATTAATCCAATCGACATGTGGGAGGCCCCGTGAGACTCTTCCCAGGGAGTGTAGCTTATAAGGTTCTGAGGTCCCAAACGCTGGGGTGGACTGAGTCCCTATAGGCTCATGTCTTCCAGGAGAATCAGTGTCTCAAAGAGTTGAATCTCCTGGGAGCTTTCAAAATGGCTGTGAAAAACATCTACAGTGATATCCTCCATATTTCTTTTGTAAGTGTGTGTATGTATATGTGTACACACACACACACACACACACACACACACACACACACATACAGACTACTTTTTGATACATTCTTCTAGAAAAGGAAATTTAGGTTGTTTCCTTATCTTGGCTATTGCGAATAATGCTATAATAAATACTGGAGTGCAGATATCACTTCAAGATACTGATTTTATACCCTCAATATTATAGCTTTCGTATATATACCTCGGGGCTTCCCAGGTGGCTCAAGTGGTAAAGAATTCTTCTGCCAATGCAGAATCCACAGGAGACACAGTTTCAATCCCTGGATCTGAAAGATCCCCTGGAGGAGGAAATGGCAACCCACCCCAGTATTCTTGCCAGGATAATCCTATGGACAGAAGAGCTTCGCAGGCTATAGTCATTGGGGTTGCAAAGAGTCAGACACAACTGAAGCATGCATGCATATATACGTACAAGTGGAATTGCTGGACCATATGGCAGTTCTATTTTTATTTTTTGAGGAGCCATCATGCTTTTTCCATAATGGCTGTAACAATTTACATTATTACCAACAATGTACAAGGGTTTCCTTTTCTACACATCCTCACCAACATTTGTCATCTCTGGTCTTTTGGGTATTAGCTATTGTAATAGATGTGAAGTTAAATCCTACTGTGATTTTGATTTGCACTTCCCTGACGACTAGAGATGTTGAGTGCCTTTTCATGTGACTGTTGACCATTTGTTTTCTTCTTTGGAAAAAAAAAATGTCTTTTCAAGTCTTTAGCCCATTTTTAATCAGATTAAGTTTCAGTTCAGTTCAGTCACTCGGTCGTTTCCGACTCTTTGCGACCCCATGAACTGCAGCACGCCAGGCCTCCCTGTCCATCACCAACTCCCTGAGTTCACCCAAACTCATGTGCATCGAGTCAGTGGTGCCATCCAGCCATCTCATCCTCTGTCGTCCCCTTCTCCTCCTGCCCCCAATCCCTCCCAGCATCAAGGTCTTTTCCAATGAGTCAACTCTTCACATCAGGTGGCCAAAGTACTGGAGTTTCAGCCTCAGCATCAGTCCTTCCAATGAACACTCAGGACTTATCTCCTTCAGAATGGACTGGATGGATCTCCTTGCAGTCCAAGGGACTCTCAAGAGTCTTTTCCAACACCCACAGTTCAAAAACATCAAATCTTTGGTGCTCAGCTTTCTTCACAGTCCAACTCTCACATCCGTACATGACCACTGGAAAAACCATAGCCTTGACTAGATGGACCTTTGTTGACAAAGTAAGATCTCTGCTTTTTAATATGCTATCTAGGTCACATCTTTCCTTCCAAGGAGTAAGCGTCTTTTGATTTCATGGCTGCAATCAACATCTGCAGTGATTTTGGAGCCCCCAAAAATAAAGTCTGACACTGTTTCCACTCTTTCCCCATCTATTTCCTTAGTCAGTTCTTTATTATAATCATTTTTAAGTTGTATGTGTTCCATCTATATTTTGGGTGTCAACCTCTTTTGAGATCTATGGCTTACAAATATTTTCTCCCATTCCATAAGTTATCTTTTCATTTATATGATTGCTTTTTTTTTTTTTTTTTGCTTTACAGAAGCTTTCTAATTTTATGTAATCTCACTAGTTTATTTTTGCTTATTTTACCTGTGTTTTTTTTTGTGTATGTGTCATCTAAAAAATTACTGTCAAAACCAAGGTAAAAGCTTTTACAGTGGCTGACTTTATTTTTTTGGGCTCCAAAATCAATGCAGATGGTGACTGCAGCCATGAAATTAAAAGACGCTTACTCCTTGGAAGGAAAGTTATGACCAACCGAGGTAGTATATTGAAAAGCAGAGACATTACTTTGCCAACAAAGGTCCATCTAGTCAAGGCTATGGTTTTTCCAGCAGTCATGTATGGATGTGAGAGTTGGACTGTGAAGAAGGTTGAGCGCTGAAGCATTGATGCTTTTGAACTGTGGTGTTGGAGAAGACTCTTGAGATTCCCTTGGACTGCAAGGAGATCCAACCAGTCCGTTCTGAAGGAGATCAGCCCTGGGATTTCTTTGGAAGGAATGATACTAAAGCTGAAACTCCAGTACTTCGGCCACCTCATGCTAGATTTGACTCATCGGAAAAGACTCTGATGCTGGGAGGGATTGGGGGCAGGAGAAGAAGGGGACAACAGAGGATGAGATGGCTAGATGGCATCACTGACTCGATGGACGTGAGTCTGGGTGAACTCTGGGAGCTGGTGATGGACAGGAGGCCTGGCGTGCTGCGATTCATGGGGTCACAAAGAGTCGGACACGACTGAACAACTGAACTGAACTGAACTGATAATCACCATATTGTTTTTATTACTATTGATTTATAATATAATTTGAAATCAGAAAATACTATGATTCCAGCTCTGAACTTTTATCGTGAGGTTGTTTTCACTCCTTTGTTTTTTGTGGTTTCTTGAAAATTTAAGATTACTTTTTCTATGCCTGTGAAAAATGGTGTTGGAATTTTGACAGGAATTGCACTGAATCTGCAAATGGTTTGGATTGTATGAACATTTTAACAACATTAGCTCTCCCAATTCAAGAACATTATACACCTTTCCAATTACAGATACCCCACTTTTCAAAAGTTTGCTTTACACCACTTAACTTTTATGAAACACTTATATCAATAACTGTTTTCACTAACTGAAAAAATTGGAAGAGGATTATTGCTTTTATCAATAAAGGTGAAAAGGGAAAATAATGCTCAGCATTAGTTTTGCAACTAACTGCCATAGAGGAGTGCACACCAAGAACAGCAAGACTGATACTGCAGAGAACCTTCCCTGGGAACTATTCTCAGCATCTCAGCATCAAACCTTCAGAGCTTTGTACTGTGTCAGTGAGCATTTATGCCTTATCTCAATTATTTTTGCATCCATTAGCAAGATGTGTATTAAGGCTATTTTTGCTTTACTCTATTTTGACTTACCAAAGGTTTCATAAGAATGATCTACTTTGGAAAATAACTGCAAACAGAGCAATGGACAAAAGATAAATCTCCAGAATATATAAGCAGCTCATATAGCTCAATATCAGAAAAACAAACATCCCAATCAAAAAATGAGAAGATGACCTAAATTGACATTTCTCCAAGGAAGACATACAGATGGTCAATAAATAACATGAAAAGATGCCCAATATCACTCATTATTAGAGAAATGCAAATATTTCTCTAATATTTTTGAGCAAGGTATCACTTCAGACCAATCAGCAAGGTATCATCTCAGACCAATCAGAATTGGCCATCATAAAAAAACTACAAGTGATAAATGCTGGAGGGGAAGTGAAGAAAAGGAAACACTATTGCACTATTGGTGGGAATGTAAATTAGTACAGCTCCTATGAAGAGCAGTATGAAAATGCCTTAACAAACTAGGAATAAAAACTACCATATGACCCAGCAATTCCACTACTGGGCGCATATCCTGAGAAAACCACAATTCAAAAAGACCTGTGTCCCCCAATATCATTGCAGCACTATTTACAATAACCAGGGCATGGAAGCCACCTATATGTCCATCAACAGATGAATGGATAAAGAAGGTGTGGTACATATATACAATGGAATATTACCCAGTCAAAAAAGGAATGAATTTGAGTCACTTGTTGTGAGGCGGATTCACCTAGAGCCTGTTAGAGTGAAATAAGTCAGAAAGAGAAAAAACAAATATCACGTATTAGCACAAATATATGGAATCTAGAAAAATGTACTGATGAACATATTAACAGAGAAGAAATGGAGACACAGAGGTAGAGAATGAAATGCTGGACACAGTGGGGGAAGGAAAGGGTAGGACAAGTTGAGAAAGAGGCATTGATGTATACACACTCTTATGCAAAATACATAACTAGCGGGAAGCTGCTGTATGACACAGGGATCCCAGCTTGGTGCTCTGTGATGACCTAGAGGGGCAAGATGGGGTGGGGAAGGGAGGCTGAAGAGGGAAAGAATATATGTAATTATAATGGATGCTTGTTGATGTATGGCAAAGACTACCACAGCATTGTAAAGCAATTATCCTCCAATTAAAAAAAAAGAATGTTCTACTTTTGGATAATAGGAAAACCTGTATTTGTGTCTTTTCACTTCTTTTATTAATGTCCTAAAGTTATCAGTGTACACGTCTTTTGCCTCCTCTGCCTGATTTATGCCATCCTTCATCCCGATGACTGACATCTCATGATTTTCACTTTTCTTAAGGAATATGCAATTTTGTTCAAGGAGGGCTTTCCTAAAAACCTTATTTAGATCTATTTTCCTCTAACAGTCTCTCTCCAAAGGCAATGCATTCAACATTTTGATTTGTCATCAATAAATATAGAAGCATCTCTTTCCTATAGATCATGCCATTTTCTTAATATGCAAAATCACTTGTAGACTGTTCTTGCTTTAAATAGCATTTGCTTTTTTAAAATTCTTATGACATCAATATATACTATACACTTATCCTAGCTTTTCCATTGCTCATTGGAACATTATTATGTCCTCTTGGAAGAAAACAAAATGGTGACCTTCTCTCTGATCTGCTTGGTCTTCACTCCATAAACAATGGGGTTGAGTGCAGGTGGGATAACAATGTAGAGGTTGGCAAACATGATGTGGAAAGTGTGGGAGACATTGTGTCCAAAGCGATGGGCAAGGATGGAGAAAAAGGCAGGTGTATAAAACATGAGGATGACACAGACATGGGAACCACAGGTGCCCAGGGCCTTCTGGCGGGCTTCTTGGGAGGGGAGGCGGAAGACAGCACAGAGAATGAGTGTGTAAGAAACGGCAATGAGGATCACATCTGAGATGACTGTCATGATGGGAACACAAAAGCCATACCAGATGTTGATGGAGATGTC
Organism: Bos indicus; assembly: GCF_029378745.1. Lineage (NCBI taxonomy): Eukaryota > Metazoa > Chordata > Mammalia > Artiodactyla > Bovidae > Bos > Bos indicus. The sequence goes on along the minus strand of NC_091774.1, from coordinate 48,681,279 downwards.
CGCACAGGCGAGCCGGGCAACACCTATGTGCTCACAGTATGTGTGTGGTATGATGCGTGTCCTACAGAAAGGCAGTCGTATGAGCAAGAATACATCAGGCAGGATGATGCAGAAACTACGAAAGGAGATTCCCACCACAATCTTGATGATAGTCTTGGGGGTCAAGATAGAGTTGTATCTCAAGGGAGAGCAGATGGCCACATAGCGGTCAAATGCCATGGCCATCAGGATGGCTGAATCCAGGACGAAGCTGTAGTGGAGGAAGAACACTTGTGTGAGGCACCCTGGGAATGTGATCTCTCGAGCCCCAAGCCAAAAGATACTGAGTGTTTTAGGAATACCAACTGTGGACAAGGTGAGGTCAGTCATGGCCAGCATGGAGAGAAAGAAGAACATGGGTTCGTGAAGGCTATGCTCCACCAAGATTAAGTAGAGAAGGATGCAGTTTCCCACAATGGCTACAATATAGATGATACAGAAGGGAATTCCAATCCACACATGGGCTTGCTCCAGGCCTGGGATCCCCACCAGAATGAAGGGTCCTGGGTTGTCACTGCTCAGGTTGAAAAGGACCATGGCAGACCAGGATGGCACAAGTCCCAGTTCCTGAAGACAGAGGGTGGTAAATGTTAGGCTCACTTGAGTCACCCTCACTTCCAACAGCTCATTATATATCCTGAAAAATAAAATGACTAATTATAATTCAAAATGAGATACTTTGTAGTGAAGAAAGATTGTTAGGAAGTTGGCAGGTAACATGCATAAGCCACACAGTTTCATATATATTAGAACATACAGTTACTTTACCTAAAGAGACTATCTTATTTATTCTGGCCATGCCTGATGATTTATACGGCTTTTCCAGGGAGTTTTCCATATTGGCATCAATCATTCTTTTGATTATTCAGGGTACCTCTGTTACAAACTATCAATTTACAGGACATATTTTTCTAAGAGTTGGTGGATTATAGTTTACATGACTTTATGGACATCATTAAGGGATTCCCAGGGGCACTAGTTGTAAAGAATTTGATTGTCAATGCAAGAGACTTAAGGGATGCGGGTTCGATCCCTAAGCCGGGAAGATCCCCTGGAGGAGGGCATGGCAATCCACTCCAGTATTCTGGCCTGGTGAATCCCATGGACAGAGGAGCCTGGTGGTCTACAGTCCACAGGGTCACACAGAGTCAGACACAACTGAAGCGACTTAGCAGGCATGCATGGTCATCGTTAGTTAATATCAACTCCTTCTGTCATTGTCCCGAGCAATTATTCACTCTTTTCAAGCTTCATGGTGACTGTGCTTCTTCAATTTGTGAAGTCCACATCACTTTTTTCCATTCAAAATCCTCATTCAGTTTAGCCAACACTGTCTGAGTTCCTATACTATGCTGAAAAACAGGTGCAACTTAAATTTAAAAATCCCATACACTTCAGCTCATGGATTCTTGTTCCTCCAAAAATACTGTTTTCCAGAACTCAGTAAATTATACAGCTTTATACTATCCTAATGCTTTGGACTTAATAACAATTTTGATCAAGATTTCTATCCAAAATAGCTATTTCTTTGTAAATGCATATTCTATTTGATAGACATGTCCGCTGCAGGATATATACTATCTTAGATACACACATACGTAGTACTTAAAATTTCAAGAATGCCTTGATCTATACTCACATTCTCTCATATGTTTTACCATCATATATTTACCCACACATAATTTTACACAAACCTGAAATCCCTCTTCCCCCCTCTCTCTCACACAAACATACACATATCTACACATTACTACACATACACACTCATATGCCCACACCGTACACACCTATAACAAACACCAATGCTAATATAAAAAATACTGCATGATTGGATTGTGTCATTGCCAATTTTCTTTGTAAATTACCAAAATCTTGACTCTGGGAATAAATCTTTTAAAGACCAGGTCCTTGAAGTTTTCCTATCTGAAGCGACATGTATGGACTTGGAAGGTGTTAAGCTAAGTGAAATGAGTCAGACGGAGAAAGACGAATACTGTATGATATCACTTATATGTGGAGTTTAAAAAATACAACAAAGCTGTGAATATAATAAAACAGAAGTAGGCTCACTTATATAGAGAATAAGCCAATGGTTGCCAGTGTGGAGAAGCAGGGAAAGGGGCAATATGATGGTTGGGGAGTGGGAGGTACAAGCTATTGGGTATAAGAGGTTACAAGGATATATGGTACAACGTGGGGAAAATAGCCAATGTTTTTTCTTACGTGGACCATTTTTAAAGTTTTTAGTTTGTTACCATATTGCTTCTGTTCTATGTTTTGGTTTTTTGGCTGAGAGGCATGTGGGATCTTAGTTCTGGACCAGGGATCAAACCCACACTCACTGCATTGGAAGGCGAAGTCTTAGCCACTGGACCAACAGGGACGTCCCCATATAAGTGTAAATAGTTTGTAATCTTTAAAGATAGTATAAAAATTGATTCAGTTCCCAGGCGGGAATAAAGATGAGCTGTCCCCTTGAGGCCAGGAGAGGAGAGCAGTGAAGGTGATGCGGCAGCTGTAGACTCTCAGTTTGCAGGACAAAGATGTTTGTGACTCAGCTGCTCAAAGTATTATTAATGAACAAATGAACATTATGCACAAAAATAATGCTAGGTTCTTCAACATTCCTGATCCAGTAATGCATCTATGTAGAAAATGATTTCTATTCTAGGGATAACTAACCACAGCAAGGCCAGGGACTTCCAGGATCAGCACTAAGAGAAAGCTTGTGATAGCTACATGCCTCAGACTCCTAACCTGACAAGGTCAAAACGCATTCTCAGCTTTATCCCTACAGGCACTTTTTTAGCACATTCTTAGGCCCAGTTCACCATACCTTCCCTCTCCCAAGCCAGCACTTAGTGTCGACACTCTTCTGCTTTTGCCAAAGAAAAATCAGGTGCTCTGTTCTTTCTGACCTTCCCTTATCTATAAGCAAAATCACATGTCTTACAGAAACTCAAAGTCTCCTTTAGTGTCTCCGGAATTCATATGTTCTGGGTCCTGGGAACACAGTGCAGAGTTCAGACAGTGGCCCACAGACCAACCCCTTACATGCTAAGTGTGTGCATCCTCTGTCACACCTTCACTCGGTTCTCTTACCCACCAGAGGCCTAGAACTCACCCATGGCCAACGGTAGAGATTTAATTAGGATATGCAGCCTTTGTGCTGAAACCCCTCTTCTGCGCTGCTCACACACTCAAATAATACACGGCACCAGCACCCAGAAACCATATACTCTGAATCACAGCTCTTCCAGCTGGTCTGAAATCATCTTTTCTTCAGACATGTGTGAAGAAAGGTCTTCCCTAGTTTTTATATTTTCATGCACTCAAACACAACAGATGTTTCTACAGTCATGCAGAAACATTTACAGACACACACACGGGCACACAAAGTTAGTTCTGAGGCTTGTCGTTTCACAGCTCAGACAAATCTACAATGTGGGGCCATCTACCAAACAGCCTGGTCTTCTCAAAATGTCAATGCCATTAAAACGGTTGGGTACTTGGAGGAGGAAAATACTTTTCTAAAGTAAAATAAATTTTAGAGAACGCACAAGCAAATGCAGTTCTTGAATGAATTCTATTTAAATAAACCAGAAATAGAAGATAACATATAATTGGTGAAATTTCAACACAAACTAGGTTTTAGAAGATATAAACAGTATTGATTTGATTAAATGTGATTATGATAGATACACACACACACATACATGTACCCATATTATTTCAATAGCATATTGGCACAGAGTGGCAGTAGAACCAGAAGGTTTTAATCTCAATTCCATAATTTTCTAGCTGTGTGAACTTGGGCAAACTTAGTTGAACTATATGATCCTTCGATTCTTCATTTTTGAAAAGGGCCTAATATCTAATTCTTTGTTACTTTTAGGACAAAATTAGACATGTCCCTCAAACTACTCCTTATTTCAGTGTCTGACACATAGTAAGAGCACAATAAGATTTACTTTTTTATTGGATTATATTTTATATCATCTGGATGATCCCCAACAGTCAGATCACACAGTGAAGAAGAAAACAGAAATAGACAGATGTATAAAAACTGACAAGAGTATCCAAACACTTAAAACTACTCCTCAAGTTAGGGCTGTGGGTCCTTGCCACAAATCTAACAGAAGTTGCCTGAATAGCACTTACCGTGGCCATTCTTAACCCAGATGTTTATCTAATCATTTGGAGCATATATCCAAGTACAGGAGACCATAAACCCAGCTTAAAAATCTGAGTTGCTTGGAAAGAAAGTTGTAGTGCTCAGTCTGTGACTCCTAGAACATGGAATCCTGAGCTTTTCATTCACTCTTTCTCTCCTAATTCCAACCAACCCCCTTTAAATAACCAGCACTCACCTAGTTTGGTTATTGGGTCAAATGGAGAGAATAAAGATTATGATGATAGACACACAGAAAATCTGCAAGAGGACCAAACACATCACCCAAAGAACTAAGTGGAGGAGGAAGGAAAGGACTAATAGACAGGTTGATCTCCTTATTTATTTATTTTTTCCTGGTCATTGTTCAATGAGGGGAAGAGGTAAAAAGTTAGGGCCTGAGGGACTCTAACACCTTCTTTTCTCACTCTCAAGGGAAGAGGATAAAGAAGACTATATTAACCCTGCCTGGGTCTGTGAGCTAACACTGTTCAGGGTATGTTTTTGTTTTTATATTTGCATGTGAACTCTGTGACTATAGGTATGTGGCCATGTGTGCCCACCTATCAGGCCACCTAGGTTTCAAGGTCATGCCATCACCATATAAATGACTTTGAACAGGAAATTGACATATATAATATAGTCCCTACTTCTAAAGATTATGGCTTCCTTGGTGGCTCAGTGATAAAGAAGCTGCCTGCCAATGGCAATGCAGAAGACCCAGCCAGGTTCGATCCCTGGGTTGGAAAGATCCCCTGGAGAAGGAAATGGCAACCCACTCCAGTACTGTTGCCTAGGAAATCCCATGAACAGAGGGGTTCAGCAGGCTACATACAGTCCATGGGGTCACAAAGAGTCCCCAGCTGAGCATGTATGGCCTCTAAGATCTTGGCAAGGAGATCCAAGATCAGAAGATCTCAAGATTATGTAAGGATTTACAAATTAGGACAAAAACGTGGGACAGTGCCTATGAAAATACTTAGCACAGTGGTGGATTCACAGTGGACCTGTTAGAAGGATGAGATGGCTCACCTCAGATAATCTAACACTGCTTTTCAGAGTGAGGCCCCAGGATCTGCATTACTAAACTCTACAATGAATTTTTGAGTCTTTTATTTTCCCCCAGAGGACACATATATACGTAGATGAGAGCATAAAAACTGGAAAACAGGAAAGTTGGTTGGAACTCCCACATGAGGACGACATGAGAAATGGTTTTTGAGTATCAAAGAGGGCATCCTATTTGGAACATCTTTGGCTAAATATCCCACTTTAGATTCAAAGCTACTGTGTCCCAGACTGCATTCATAACACCCCAAACCCATTCCTTTCAATGTTCCTAAGCTCTGCAAGTGTCACACTTCTCTACTTACATGAATTTTTTAACCAAATTACTGTATAATACTGTTTCCCCTTAAACATCTTCTGGATCCATTCTCACTCTGTCTTCCTTCGATCTGCCTGTTGATACTGTCAGGCTTTCTGGGGGCTCAGATCTCAATTTAGAACTAAGAGGTGTTTCTCCTACAACTCTAAGGACCAGGTCAATTTTCCTGAGTTTGGTAAATCTAGTCTTTCTGTCTTAAGTTTACAAAGACATTCAGCAATAACTCTCAAAGTGAGCTTTAAAATTGCTCATATTTTTGTTTTTATCTCATCCCTGGGCAGGTTTTCTTCTGGTTGGACACTGAGTACAAATAATTCCATTTTCAATGGCTATTTTTATATATATAACATTGAAAGACTATTGAAAACATCAGTCAAATGCCTACCAGAGTTTTCTCTGAGGTACTGTAAGTCGAATTTTCTTGAACCAGAATTCACATAAGAAAAGTATGTACATTTAAGTCACAGAAAATTCCAAATCTTACCTTTGGTGTCATCTGTCCCTTTATGAAGACATCTGTCATTTCTGGCTATTCATTAGGTGCAAAAGAACTGGTTACAGGTAGATTAAGTGAGTTTTATATGAACACTTGGTCCTTACAAAAGATTATGTAGAACTTACAACTTAATGTTTCCATAACCTGATGTTATAAAAAGAGTTTTCTAGTGAATCAATTATTGATTTCTACTGAATTAAAATAGGAATATACTCTGGTGTCCCGGCCCTCTTTATTTATAATTCATACCCTAAAAATTTGAATTACATCCCATCCTTCATGCCAACTTAAATAACAGCAACACACCAACTATAATTTTACATGTAAATCTTATGGTTCTGTTAGCATGATCTAGGAGAGCTGCCTTAATAAATAGCTGGTCCTGCTACATGCAGGAGTACAAATCAACTATTTTAAAATGAAAGTCTCCAAAATTCAATTACTATCATACATTAACAATTTCTTTAACTAGAAATTGTGTTACTCTTTTTTAAATGATTAAGGGATTAAGCAATTAAATGAAAGTGGAAATTTCCTTATCCTTTTTTATTATTTTTTACATGTTAATTTTGGCCCCTATCAATTACTTGGACTCCCACTTAGCTATTTTGTACAATAAAATAACTCTGTGAATCTGAGTTATTTCACAAGGACTCAGCCCCAGAGACAGGCATTCTATTGGATCATTTCTAACTGACATTGGCTGTGCCTTTTCATCAGGCTACTGAAGGCGGTAGGTTTTTCTTTTGGTCTCACCACATCCAGGTGCGTGAGAATGGGTGGTTGTTTTATCCAGTGACCTCCCTCTCCATTCCTCCCTCAAAACTATCCCAAACCCCATCATTAAAACAAAAGATTTATATATAATGTTTTATAATACAATTTGGGGCTTTGTTGCCACCTTACTTAAAATTTCTATAGCTTTAAATTTTTATTAAAATATTAAACAAACTTCTTAAATGATCTGGATTTTTGTACCTTCTGCAGTCTCACTTTTTTTTATTCCCTCTACCTATAGCCACTCCATCCCCATCAGTTTCCAGTTCCTTTAAAGCACTGAGCCTTTTTTCAACTGTGTCTTTATACATACTAATCCCTTTGTTTGTTTGTTCTCAGAAAACAAGCATACATTTTATATATGACATAAAAATAATAAGCAAGTTTATTCATCCATAAATGTCTGCTTTTCTTTTTTCCCAGTTTTATTTAGGTATAGTTGACAAATAAAACTGTAGATATTTAGGGAAGTCCTTAGTGGTCCACTGGTTAGGACTCTGGGCTTTCATTGCTATGGCCCAGGTTCAATCTGGTTGGGGAAATAAAATCCAGCAAGCTGTATCACGTGGCCAAAAAAAATATTGTATATATTTAAAGTGTACATGGTAGCTTTATATAATATACATTATTAAATATTTACCACAATCAAGTTAATTAACACATCCATAAAGTTACATATTTGTGTGTGTGTGTGCATGTGTGTGTGTGTGTGTGTGTGTGGTGAAAGTATTTACAGCCTACTCCCTTATCAGAATTCAAGTATACAATACAGTATTATTAACTACAGTCATAATACTGCACATTAGACCTCCAGAGCTTATTTATATAAAAGCTTATAGCTGAAACATTGTACCTTTGATCAACATCTCCCCATGCCTCCCAATCCCCATTGTACTCTCTGTTTCTATGTGTTCAACTTAAAGAAAAAAAATCTTTTTAGTTCACATATAAGTGAAACCACACAGTATTTTTCTTTTTTTCTGTATGGCTAATTTCACTTAGCACGATACCTTTCATCAGTGTAGATCACAAGCAGTAAAATGTTCTTCTTTCTTGTGGCTGAACGATATATCATTGTGTGTGTGTAATCTCATTTATTTTTGCTGATTTTACCTGTGCTTTGGCTATCATCCAAAAAATCATTGTCAGGATCAATGTACAAGTGCTTTTTCCCTTTGTTTGCTACCAGGGATTTTATAATTTATGCTCATATGTTTAAAACAATCTATTTTGAGTTCAATTTTGTGAATAATGTAAGATCAGAATCCAGTTTTATCATTTTGTTTGTGGATATTGTTTTTCCAATACCATTTATTAAATAGATTATCCTTTTCCTGGTGGCACAGCTATAAAGAATCTGCCAGCCAATGCAGGAGACACAGGTGAGGTAGGCTCAATCCCTGGGTCAGGAAGATGCTCTGGAGGAGGAAATTGTAACCCACTCCAGCATTCTTGCCTGGAAAATCCCATGGACAGAGGAGCCCAGCTTGGGGTCTCAAGAGTTGGACATAACTTAGCCACTAAATAATAATAGCAACATCCTTTCTCTATTGGTGCCCTTGTGGACCATATATGCGAGGACTTATTTCTTGGCTTTCTTATCTGTTCAGTTGATCCATATATCGGGTTTTTGTGCCATTCTATAATCATTGTATAATCAAGTAGTAATCACTTGATTACTACTGCTTTATAGTTTGAAATCAGGAGTTGTGTTGTCTCCAGCTCCTTCTTTAGATTGCTTTGGCTCTTCAGGCCTTTTGTGGTTTCATACAAATTTTAGGATGATTTTTCCTATATTTCTGAAAAATGCCATTAGAATCTTAATAAAGATTGTATTGAATCTGCAGATGTCTTTGGGTTGTATGAAGACTTTAACAATATTCATTCTCCCCATGCAAGAATATGAGATATCTTTCCATTTACAGGTATTCCACTTTTTGAAAGTTTGCTTCATACTCCTTTACTTTTACAAAAGACACTTTAGTAACTATTTTCATCAGCTGAAAGAAATCTGAAGAGAACTATTGTATTGTAGAAAAAAAAAAAGTGAAAAGCAATAATCATGTTCAACATTTGTTTTGCAACCAGATATTATGGAACAGTGCACACCCAGAGCAGCAAGAGTGGTCCTACCAATCTCCTTTCCCAGGAATTACTCTCAGTATCTCAGCATCAAGTCATCATAACTTTGAACTGTGTCATTGATCATCTATACTGTATCTCAACTTATTTTATGCACCTGTTGGCAAGATGTGTCTTAAGGTAATTTTTGCTTTAAGCCATTTTGGCTTATGCAAAGTTTTATAGAAATGCTCTACTTTTGAATAATGGGAAAACTGGTCTTCATTACTTTTATAAATGTTTTATAATTTTCAGTGTACAGATATTTCACCTCCTCTGCTTAAATCATGCCATCCACCTTCCCCTGCTTGCCTGACTTCTCATGATTCTCATTGTTCTTAGAGAAAATTTTCTTTCTTTCAGGTCGGGCCTTTCGAAAGCCTAATTTGAAGCTGCTTTCCTTTGATAGTTTCTCTCCAAAGGCACTGCTTTTAACATTTGGGTTAGTTTCTGTCCATTTTAAAACTTAATGCAATCTGAAATTACATGTTCATTTGGGCGTTTTTATGATCAAGGTTTTTTTCCATCACTGGATAACAATTTCCACTAAATGGGGGACATATCGATTTTGTTCAATATGATGAAAACAATACCTAGCCCAGTGTTTCAGATATTAAATTTTGTGTCAAGCATTTTGCTAAACATTGTTGAATGAATGAATAATGATTGCTAATGTCCACTTAGTACTCTGAATGCCCCAGAATACATGGACTAAACGAGGCTTAAAGAGACTAGCATTATATTACCTCCCCACTAAATTGTTCAGTTCAGTTCAGTTGCTCAGTCGTGTCCGACTCTCTGTGACCCCATGAATCACAGCACACCAGGCCTCCCTGTCCTTCACCAACTCCTGGAGTTCACTCAAACTCACGTCCATCGAGTCAGTGATGCCATCCAGCCAACTCATCCTCTGTTGTCCCCTTCTCCTCCTGCCCCCAATCCCTCCCAGCATCACAGTTTTTTCCAATGAGTCAACACTTCGCATGAAGTGGCCAAAGTACCGGAGTTTCAGCCTTAGCATCATTTCTTCCAAAGAATACCCAGGGCTGATCTCCTTTAGAATGGACTGGTTGGATCTCCTTGCAGTCCAAGGGTCTCTCAAGAGTCTTCTCCAACACCACAGTTCAAAAGCATCAATTCTTCCGTGCTTAGCTTTCTTCACAGTCCAACTCTCGCATCCATACATGACCACTGGAAAAACCATAGCCTTGACTAGACCGACCTTTGTTGGCAAAGTAATGTCTCTGCTTTTGAATATGCTATCTAGGTTAGTCATAACTTTCCATCCAAGGAGTAAGTGTCTTTTAATTTCATGGCTGCAGTCACCATCTGTAGTGATTTTGGAGCCCAGAAAAATAAAGTCTGACACTGTTTCCAATGTTTCCCCATCTATTTCCCATGAAGTGATGGGACCAGATGCCATGATCTTAAATGTTGAGCTTTAAGCCAACTTTTTCACTCTCCTCTTTCACTTTCATCAAGAGGCTTTTTAGGTCCTCTTAGTTATTACTAAATGGTAAGTTAAGGTGTTCTAATGATCTGTACTGGAATAAGGGACTGAAGAATTCCATGAAATTACATATTCCAAAAGAATGTGATTAATTACGTAACTTTGTGCCTTTTCTCTAAGAGGTCTCTGAAGATACCGCTTTCTGCTCGTCCTTTCAGAAATAAGTAGTTTTACTTCTCTGAACACTTGACTGGCTTCTAATGTATAGATGCTGTGAATTATGCAACTAAATCATGCTTAACTCTCACATAACCTAGAACTGAATTCTTGACCCATGTGCAATGAGAGAATGGGAATTCATGGTATGTGGAAACTGTATTAGCTACTTTTTTTATTTAAAAAAAAAAATCTTTCTCAGTTTTTTTGTTTGTTTGTTTTGTTTTACTTTTACTTTCTCTGCTACTTATACCTCATAGTATTTTTATTCTGCAAATAATTTTGGAAACAACATATGTGCCTGTGTCCCACAGTAAAAGAGCATGCAAACTTGAGTCTCTGAGTCCAAAGAATGTATCTTTCATACTAAAATTCTATGTTGAGAATTACATAGAAATGTAAATCTAGTGACATGTGAGTGAAGGGGTAACATTGAGGTGAGAACGCAATCCAGAATTTGAGAAACCGTGTAGAACTCTGATATTTTTATTCAGATGAAGAGTGATGAGTGTTTGACCCTCTGTGGTAAGGGGAGGGAATGCTCACTCTGGACTGATGAATCTAGAGGTTGTTTAGAAAAAGCAGTAGGATTTAAGGTCACAGTAAATATGGGAGGATTTCAGACATCAGCTACCACTGGCACCCATCAAACACCAAAAATTGTTATTCCTTGACTGATTTAGTGACTGAATGACTCACTATAACCAACTTAAGCATACTGGATTTGAAAAGACAATGAATAATGTAAACAGAGATACGTTTTTGCCATCAGACTATATTTCTTTTGGGATATAAGAATAAAGAAGAGACTTGGAGCTAGCAATTTTTCTAATTGGTCAAGTTTCAAACCACATCTTAATCTGTACATACTTTTTCATCTTATTGGCCATGGGAATTTAGCTTCCTCTGTATATTCTTACTTAGAGGACTGTACCCACCCCAACTAGCTTGGTTTTTTCATGAGATTGAGTGAAAAATGAGCTTTGGGTTTCATCATCACCTTCTCCCTTGATCTAAAATAAACATCTGCATCCTCAACTTAGTCATTCATGATTATTTGCCATTTTTTTCTAGATAAACAATGTTTATGCACCAAGAACATGCCAGAAGCCATACTTGATGCCATCCGACTGAAGTATCCAAACTAAAAATCCAGAACCTCACAGAGTGTCATGGTAGAAGTCCTTTGCTCTGCAAGTCATAGAAACTACTATGATGTATAAATCTGAAAAAAATCAGATTCTTTAGAAACATCTTTATAGAGAAAAAAAGATGCTGATTATTTTATTGTTTTTCATTTAAAATTTTACAATCAGCTTGGGGAAATAAAAAGAAATTTAAAATTTTTTGATTCCTAAAATCAAAAAGTTTCCTAGACTAAAAATTTGTTTTTTTGTAGCCGGAATGGCAGAGAAGATTTCTGCTTAAAATAATAAAGAAAAAAAAAAATCACACTTTTGATTAATAAGAAATTTTTTTATCAGTCCCTTCTCTGGGGTCAAAGTGACAGATTTAGTCTTTAAAGTGGACTAGGGACTTGCCCCTGCCGCCTAGACTTCAGGCATGTATCAATGGGACCTCTTAGGGTAAGAGCAGAAGAATGACTTTCTCTCGTATCTGCTTAGTCTTTACTCCATAGACGATAGGGTTCAGGGCAGGTGGGATGACAACATAGAGGTTGGCAAACATAATGTGAAAGGTCTGAGGGACATTGTGTCCAAAGCGATGTGCAAGGATGGAGAAGAACGCTGGTATATAGAACATGAGGATGACACAGACATGGGAACCACAGGTGCCCAGGGCCTTCTGGCGAGCATCCTGAGAAGGGAGGCGAAATACAGCACAGAGGATAAGGATGTAGGAGACAGCAATTAGAATCACATCTATAATCACTGTCATGATGGGAACACAAAACCCATACCAGATATTGATGGAGATGTCAGCACAGGCTAGTCGGGCAACACCTATGTGCTCACAGTATGTGTGAGGGACGTTATGTGTCCTGCAGAAGGGTAGACGATTTACAAGGAAAACACATGGGACAAAAACACAGAAGCTTCTGAAGGAGATTCCCACAGCAATTTTGACAATGGTCCTGGGGGTCAGAATAGTGGTGTATCTCAAGGGTGAACAGATGGCCACATAGCGGTCAAATGCCATGGCCAGCAGTATAGCTGAGTCCAGAACAAAGCTGTAGTGCAGAAAGAATAATTGTGTGAGACAGCCAGGAAAGCTGATTTCCTGGGGACCAAACCAGAAGATGCTCAGAGATTTTGGGACACAGGTGGTAGACAGTGTAAGATCAGTAATAGCCAGCATGGAAAGGAAAAAGAACATGGGCGCATGAAGACTGTGCTCCGTTGCAATGAGGCAGAGAAGGACACTATTACCCACAATGGCCACAAGGTAGATGAGGCAGAAGGGGACGCTGATCCAGACGTGGTACTGCTCAAGTCCAGGGATACCCAAAAGGGTAAAGGAACCCATGTTGTAGCCAGTTAGGTTGTATATGGCCATTGAAATCTGATTAACAGGTTCTGTGTCCTAAAACAAATTATATGTAATTAACATATGCCAAGAAATAACCTCCCTTTGCTATTAAGAGCAATGCTTATCTTCTCTAAAAAGATTCTAAAATACTAGTACTCCTGATACTAAGCACCAGGTCTCTCCAAAGTCTTCTTCAAACTGCATAAAATGTTATTTCCATTTTAATGACTGAGTTTTGCCTAGGTTAATGTAATATATTGCTGTATAGATATGAGTATAGAAAAAAATAATCTAACTATAATCTGAGAAAAAAGAGAATTAGAAAATTAGGGCATTATTAAACAATTATTTGGGGCTGTGCTGGGTCTTTGTTGCTGCTCATGGGCTTTCTTTAGTTGTGGCAAATGGGGGCTACTCCAGCTGTGGTGCATGGGCTTCTCATTGCAGTGGCTTCTCTTGTTGTGGCATGGCCTCTAAGGTGCATGGGCTTTGGTAGCTGCAGCATGTGGGCTCAGTAGTTGTGGTTCCTGGGCTCTAGAGCCCAAGCTCAATAGATGTAGCGTATGGGCTTAGTTGCTCCAGGGCATGTGGAATCTTCCCAGACAAGGGATCGAACATGTGTCCTCTGCATTGGCAGGAGGATGCTTACCTATTGTGCCACCAAGAAAGTCCAAAAAGTAAGGCATTTCAATTGGAAAAATAAGGAGGCAATTTATCATTATAGGCTCCTCCCATAGACCAGTCTCATAAAGTATTATCTCATTTAGAACAATCTTCTGAGATTATTTTTATTCTCTTGATTTTCTTTTAACAGAAACTAAAACTCTGAGAGCTATCTTACCCAAGATCTCATCTTTAGTAACTGGCAGAGCCAAGAACATTAAAGTCCACAAACAACACTCTACCTCAGGTGACTTCTTCAGTACTTTGTTAGATGAGAAGAATTGAGAAGAGGTAGTGGGTGTAAAGTTTAAGGAAAGACATAAATCTGGAACTGTAATTTGACACACCAACCCTATTGTAGTTGTAATGATTTCCCTGACTCTAGAAAGTCTTGGGATTTGCAGACCATAATGTGCTCTGAGGCTGTGTTAATGTCTCACCATGGAGGATAATATGAGAAAGATATGTAGCCAGCCTCCAACACACCCTTAGGATTTAATAAGGCAGTTATTTCAAATGTGCTTTGGATAAAGACAGAGATGATTTCTAGTGAAAGAAATATAGAATTTATATATTCTAAATTCTGAACCAAGATAAAAGCAAATAAGCAACCTCTATAGTAAGAGTTCTTTTCCTTTGGAGAAAGAAATGGCAACCCACTCCAGTATTCTTATCTGGAGAATTCCATGGACAGAGGAGCCTGGGAGACTACAGTCTATGGAGTCGCAAAGAGTCAGATGCAACTGAGCAACTAACTACTGCAACTGAGTCACTACTACTACCATAGTAAGAGTTAACAATTTTTGAGAACTTTCATTATACTACACAAAACTAAAGCTCTTTACATGAAATCATTTCTATGCTCCTCTTAACAATAAGATAGATAAAAGCATTATCTATATATTAAAGATATAGAAACTGAAGCAAAGAGAAGTTAAGTAACTTGCCACTGCCACACAATGAGGAAATGGCAGAGCTGGGACTCAAACTCTAGGAGTCTTTTCCTAGACCACTGTGTATATGACCAAAATTCTCTATACAGTCTGTGGAAAATTGTATATACATGACATCTATACAGCAAAAGATTTAAATTTGGGCACATAAAGAAAACAGAAAACTGGAAACATATAGCAAATTAGTGTAATATTGAGCTCATCACTTATTATTTAAAATGTAGATGTCTGGGGCTTCCCTCCTGGTTCAGTGGTAAAGAATCTGCCTACCAATGCAGAAGACATGCGTTCGATCCCTGGTCCATGAAGATCTCACATGCCCTGGAGTAACTGAGCCCCTGTACCACACCTATTAAGCCTGTGCTCTACAGTCCACGAGCCACAACTACTGAGCCCATGTGCTGCAACTAAGGACGCCTGCATGTCCTAGAGCCTGGTACTCCACAACACAAGAGTAGACTCTGCTTATCACAACTGCTACTGCTACTGCTAAGTCACTTCAGTCGTGTCCGACTCTGTGTGACCCTATAGACGGCAGCCCACCAGGCTTCCCCGTCCCTGGGATTCTCCAGGCAAGAACACTGGAGTGGGTTGCCATTTCCTTCTCCAATGCATGAAAGTGAAAAGTAAAAGTGAAGTCGCTCAGTCGTGTCCGACCCTCAGCGACCCCATGGACTGCAGCCTTCCAGGCTCCTCCATCCATGGGATTTTCCAGACAGGAGTACTGGAGCGGGGTGCCATTGCCTTCTCCATTATCACAACTAGAGAAAAGCTAACACAGCAACGAAGACCAGCACAGCCAAAAATAATATAAATAAATTTAAAACTTTTGTAAATGTAGATTTCTGAATTCTACAGAGGAGCCTGGTGGGCTGCAGTCCATGGGTTTATGAAGAGTCGGACAGGACTGAGTGACTTCACTTTCACTTTTCACTTTCATGCATTGGAGAAGGAAATGGCAATCCACTCCAGTGTTCTTGCCTGAAGAATCCCAGGGATGGTGGAGCCTGGTGGGCTGCCGTCTATGGGGTCGCACAGAGTCAGACACGACTGAAGTGACTTAGCAGCAGCAGCAGCAGCAGCAGCATACTTAAAAGCATAGGTATCAATGAAGTCTTTTAAAATAAAATCTGATTATATGTTGCTCACATGAAAAAGATCTAAAGCAAAGTACCCAGAAAGATAAAAACAAAAGGATAAACCTGGGACCATCAGACAACTTTATAGACAAAGAACACAAACCTTACAAAATGAAAATAAGAAAAGGTAAAGTTTACCTTTCAATGTATTAAATGAAACAACAAATACTTTTCACTATTAAGAGGAACACTCCTAAGTGAAAGTGTAAGTTATACTGCCTGTAGACATCCGTTCTTAGTACTCATTTAGTATAAACAATGTTTGTTAGAAATAAGCTATTCATTTACCCAACTTTTTTATTTTCTTATTATTATCTGTCACAGACTTCCTTGTAATTCCCTTTATTATTTGAAGATATATATCTGGCTATTATCTGCAACAAGTTTAACATCCTTGCCCTTTACCTACCCAAAATTTTCCCCTCAAAGTAGCACAGCATCACGCTGGATGACTTTATTTTGTTACTGATGATCAGCCCACCCAATTCCAGGGCCATATCTTTGAAGTATTGTAACCCCAGATTGACTAACCTCATAAATGACAAATACGGTTTTATATCTCTCCTATGATGTGAGTCACCTATTACCAATCTGTTCCTCAAGAACCTCAATGCCTCTTCAGCACTGACTTTGTCACTCTCATTCCTTCAGTATCCATGTGTCTTTGCATCCCTCTTTATGTAGTTTAACATCTACGAGTCATCATTTCAACTACTCTCTTAAAATATTTTGCTGCCCTCCCTCCACTGAGCTTCCATGATATATAAATGGCAAAATATAATTCCTAGATTAAAAAACCTAGTAAGTACTCTAGGTCATGATGGAAAAGTATTTCTTAGTTAAGTATATTTGTGTTCCCAAATTTCATAATCATCAGCCTTAAACTTAATCCTCAACACTTTCCAATGGTCCAACAACATGATCTTGTACAACTCAGTCTCCCTGTATGACTTTTTTTTTTTTTTAAGATTGGTGTAATCTTAAATCCCTGACTAGGGATTGAACCCAGGCCGTTAGTAGTGAAAGCACAGAGCCTTAACCATTGAACCATCAGGGAATTCTCTGGATTTTTTCCCTACTCTCTTTTAAGCACATTAACTATCCCCAAATTCCTCTTTCTCAACAGATAATGTTTTATTTTACTTCATAGAGAAATTAGAACCATTAGATATTCCCTTGTGGCTCAGATGGTAAAGAATCTGTGTGCAATGCGGGAGATACAGGTTCAATTCCTGGGTCGAAAAGATCCCCTGGAGAAGGGAATGGCAATCCACTCTAGTATTCTTGCCTAGAGAACTCCACGGACAGGGGAGCCTGGCAGTCTATAGTCCATGGGATTGCAAAAGGTCAGACACGACTAAGTGACTAACACTTTCACTTTCACATGTAAATCATGTATAGACACACTACACAGCATATTAAAAAGCAGAGACATTACTTTGCCAACAAAGGTCCGTCTCGTCAAGGCTATGGTTTTTCCAGTAGTCATGTATGGATGTGAGAGTTGGACCATAAAGAAAGCTGAGTTCCGAAGAATTGACACTTTTGGACTGTGGTATTGGAGAAGACTCTTGAGAGTCCCTTGGACTGCAAGGAGAACCAACCAGTCCATCCTAAAAGAAATCAGTTCTGAATATTCATTGGAAGGACTGATGCTGAAGCTGAAACTCCAATACTTCTGCCATCTGATTCAAAGAACTGACTCATTGGAAAAGACCCTGATGCTGGGAAAGATTGAAGGCAGGAGGATAAGGGGAAAACAGAGGATGAGATGATTGGATGGCATCACTGACTCTATGGACATGAGTTTGAGTAAGCTCCGGGAGTTGGTTATGGACAGGGAAGCCTGGTGTGCTGCAGTCCATGGGGTTGTGAAGAGTCGGACATGACTGAGCGACTGAACTAAACTGATAATTGAAAATCAAGTATAGTGGAAAGTCCATGCAGCAAGGAAGACACAGCACAGCCCTAAATAAATAAATTTTAAAAATTAAGAGGGAAAAAAAAAGACAGTCCTTTTATTCACCCACAGAGAACCATGTACATAAGCCTTTTGGAAGGATGCATCACCATTCATTGCATTCACTTGCCTATCATCTATCTTTCTTGAGAGTAAAGATTGTCATATTCATAGCTTTATCTCCTTATTCTAGCTTAATTTTTATTAAACACTTAAGTTTTACTGGATAAATGAGTAATGTTTAACTTACTGCACACACACAAGCTCTTGTTTGACGTGGGTCTTTTGTGCATGTGCAGCCACATCATTCTCCATCCTACCTTTATTCTAGTCACCCTGTACTCATTAAAGTTCAGGTTAATGAATAAATGGCTAAAATAATGGGTTAATTAATTAACAAACACACAACATATTTTTGCACATCTACCTAGAAGCACATGGAACATAGGGAAAGTCTATACAAAGTCACAGTACAGACACTGCGTAAGGACTCTGATTTTAGAGTCAAGTGTTCTGAATTTGCACTTAACCTTTGCCTCGTTTTTCACTATACTTAACATGTTATTTGATTTCTTTAAAATGCCTGTTTCCTCATAGCATTTTTCTGAAGAGATTTTCGACAGGAGAAATGTCATCACCTCAATGACTGGAAAATAGTAGGCTCTCAATAAATAGCAACTAGTATGTAACACCATTTTGACAACAAATAGAGGCAAATGCACAGATATAGCAGAAAGTGTCAAATCACAAAAAATACGGAGTGCTGGTCCAGTGTTCTGGATCCAAGTTCTTAGACAATTTTGTTTCAGCAATTGAATTGTGCACATCACAGCTCCAGTCCTGCTTGCTTCCTTTATTTCTCCATCCTCATTTCAATCCTTAGACTTTATAATCTGGCTCCCTAGCCTGTGGACTATCTCATGGGGAAAGCTGGACTGAGCCCCCCTTATCTTTTCTCGCTCCTCCTCTCAGGTCCTCTGTGTGTCCTTCAGTCAGCCTGCCCAGGATCTGGCCTGAGTCACAACTGTGGCTTTCCAATCATATCTGACCTGTCTCCAAACCAACACTCACCAATCCCCAGCTCCTTCATAAGAATGGACAGAAACAGCACCCGTAAGGGGCCAATCTTCTTTCTCTTCCTGGGATTTCAGAGGGGCCATTCAGGCTGGTGGGCCCCTGAGGTACGTAATCCAATTGTTGACTTGTGGGAGGCACAGTGAAGCTCTTCCCAGATGGTCTAGATCATGAGGTTTTGAGGTCCCAACGGTTGGGGTGGACTCAGTCCCTGCAGGCTCAGATCTTCCTGGACAAGCAGTGTCTCAGGGAGCAGAATCTCCTGGGGCTTTCAAAATGGCTGGGAAAGCCATCGAGATACTCTCTGTATTTCTTGTGTGTGAGTGCATGTGTTTTCTGTGTGTTTCAGAGAACTTGCATGTCTTTAAGTGATATTTTGTTTATGCTATAAATTTTCAAAGGTTGTTTTCATAAAATGTAAATAGATTTAAAGTATATACATGGATTCTTCTTTCTGATACCTAAAAAGAAAATGGCTGACTTATCACAAATCATTCATCTTGATCAAACACTTGAGCTTTCATATAAAACTCCTTACACATACACTTGCTGATTTTGAAATCTACTTCAAAATATCTTTAGAATCACGTTCCTCCTTCAATAACCACTCTTCTGTCTCTCATTGCTTCTGTTATTGGGCCCTTATTGATCTAAAATTCAATTCCACCCCACCAATCCATTCTCTCCTCTGAAGCCATGACATGCTGTGCTAAGCCAATTCAGTCATTTCCGACTCTGTGCGACCCTGTGGACTGTAGCCCATCAGGCTCCTCTGTCCATGGGATTCTCCAGGCAAGAATACTGGTGTGGGTTGCCATGCTCTCCTCCAGGGAATCTTCCTGACCCAGGGATAGAACACACATCAATTATTTCTCCTGCATCAGTGGGTTCTTAACCACTAGCATCACCTAGGAAGACCAAGAGGCCATAATAATCTTTCTAAAATAGAAAAGTGATTGTTATTTCTGCAGAAAATATTTAGGATAAAGTAAATAGCTTAGGAAATCTAGCAATTTCAGGCCCAAGAGGAAGTTAATCCTATTTAGTTTCATCTTCTTCTACTTATCTCCAAAATGCCCTAAATTCCAACTGCTCTCTTTGAAGTTTCACATACACAAAATTTTGCAAGAATCTTCCTTCTGCAAATGTTGTTTCTCTTTTTTTAATTAATTATTTTTTAAACTTACATTTATTTATTTTAATTGGAGGCTAATTACTTTTGAGACTATCTTTCCTACTCTTTTCTGACTCAGCTCAAACTCTAGCATCCCTTCATTTGGAAAGTCATCCCTCACTCATCCCTGTGTTACTCCCACCGTAGCACTAATCACGCCATGTTGCAATTATCTGTGTAGTTCTCTGTCTCTCCTTTCAAAACACAAATTCCCTGATGAAAGGCTTCACTCTTTATGCTCATCACTGGCTTTCCATTGTTGTTCACAAACTATGCATTCAATTTGTGTTCTCAACTATTACTAGTAGTAGAAAGAGCATCACCTGTTTTTATCATATTCATTTAAACAATATTTTGTATGTTGAATTTACTAATAAAAGTCCAATTAGAAAATAATTTTATATTATTTGTTATAAAAATACTTAAAACTTTCTGAAGTTAGAGCATAATGTGCTGTGCTGTGCTGTGTTTAGTTGCTCAGCTATGTACAACTCTTCGTGACCCCATAGACTGTAGCCTGCCAGGCTCCTCTGTTCGTGGGGATTCTTAATCCTAAATCTTAAGAAATACTTTATTAGCTTATGATATCAAAAACTCAGATCCAACAAGGATAATTTGACCAAAGTGTATCTTAGATTAAAACCTCATTTTTATTGTAACATTTTTGTAGTCTTCTCTCAGTTCAAACTCTACCTTTAACCCTAATTTTTAGAAAAAATTCATATTCCATGACAAGCATGATTAGTAAAGAAGAAAACAAAGAATTGAGGACCCTAACACCTGTCCTCAATTTACCTTTTTCTTTAGGGAGGGGTTTATCCATGTTTTCTGTAAATTATTTATTCAGATAGAATGTTGGGGGAAACAATTGTTATTCTGTTAAGAATCAATGGTGACAAAGATAATATGAGCTCTGTGGTTCATATATAGATTTCAGGGCATTGTAATGCTGATAGCCTAGCACGTATGTATGCCTGCTATGTGCTCAGTCACTTAGTCACATCCTACTCTTTGCAACCCATGGACTGTAGCCCATCAGGCTCCTCTGTCCATGGAAGTTTCCAGAGAAAAATACTGGAGCAGTATGCATGTTGATAAGGTCCAATGACAAAACATCAGAAAGATGAGAATTCAGATAATATTTATATATATATATATATATATATATATATATATAATTAGGTAGAAAGCTGAGCACCGAAGAATTGATGCTTTTGAACTGTGGTGTTGGAGAAGACTCCTGAGAGTCCCTTGGACTGCAAAGAGATCCAATGCAAGGAGATCCAACCAGTCCATTCTACAGGAGATCAGCCCTGGGTGTTCTTTGGAAGGAATGATGCTAAAGCTGAAACTCCAGTACTTTGGCCACCTCATGTGAAGAGTTGACTCATTGGAAAAGACTCTGATGCTGGGAGGGATTGGGGGCAGGAGGAGAAGGGGACGACAGAGGATGAGATGGCTGGATGGCATCACCGACTCGATGGACGTGAGCCTGAGTGAGCTCCGAGAGTTGGTGATGGACAGGGAGGCCTGGCGTGCTGCGATTCATGGGATGGCAAAGAGTCGGACACGACTGAGCAACTGAACTGAACTTAACTGAAAACAACTAGGTAAGGTGGCTTTAAAAAGTGTTCACATGTTTTTTGATAGTCCTATCTCAACAGGTGGAGTTAATTCCCTTCCCTTGAATATGATCTGGATTTAGAGACTCAACTTTAACAAATAGTACACGTGCATGTAAACAGTGTGCATCTTCTGAAACTAGGCCACAAAAGACACTGAAGCATCTTTCTCGCTGTCACTCTTGAATTGTCCAATTTGGGAGGAGCCAACCTACAGGCCATGAGGACAAGCATCTTGTGTCGGGAGAAACTGAAGCCTCTTACTAACAAAGAGCACTACAAAAGTGGCCACCTTGAAAGCAGATGCTTCAGCTCCAGCCAACCCTTTTGATGCTTACAACCCCAATAACATCTTAACTGCAACCTAATAAGAGACCCAAGACAGAAATGCCTAGGTAGACCACTCCTGAATTCTTGTCAGTCAGACAGTTTGTGATCATAAATGTTGTTTGTTTGAAATTGTTAACTTTTTTTTTAATTGGAGTATAGCTGCTTTACATTGCTGTGTCAGATTCTGCTGTGCAGCAAAATGAATCAGTCATACATATACATATATCTTTTTTTGGATATCTTTCCCATATAGGTCACGAGAGAGGACCGAGTAGAGTTCCTTGTTCTGTTCAATAGGTTTTCATTAGTTATCTGTTTTATACATAGCAGTGTTTATATGTCAATCCCAATCTCCCGATTCTTCCCACCCCTTCCTTTCCCCCTTGGTATCGATTTGTTTGTTCTCTACATATGCGTCTATGTTTCTGCTTTGCAAATAAGATCATCTATAACATTTTTCCAGATTCCACATATATGTGTTAATATATGATATTTGTTTTTCTCTTTCTGACTTACTTCATTCTGTATGACATTTTATAGGTCCAGAAATTAATTTTTGACATAATTTGTTATACAGCATAGATGACTAATATGAAAAGGAATGCAGGTTATCATTATATAGCTCCACCTAAGGATGAGCAGAAGGCAATGGCATCCCACTCCAGTACTCTTGCCTGGAAAATCCCATGGATGGAGGAGCCAGGTGGGCTGCAGTCCATGGGTTCGCACAGAGTCGGGCACGACTGAGCGACTTCACTTTCACTTTTCACTTTCATGCATTGGAGAAGGAAATGGCAACCCATTCCAGTGTTCTTGCCTGGAGAATCCCAGGGACGGGGGAGCCTGGTGGGCTGCTGTCTATGGGGTCTCACAGAGTCAGACACGACTGAAGCAACTTAGCAGCAGCAGCAGAAGGATGAGGAAGTCAAGGTCAAGGCAGAGTATATAGTTCTTGGCCGCTTGGGCTGCTTAAAGATAGTCCACTGTAATTCTATCAACTTCAACAGAAGAGGTCACCTATTCTACATGTGTGAAATGCAGTAATCATCATGAATATCTGTAAAAGAATTTTGAAATCACTTCTTTCCCACAAAAACCATTGACTAAAACTAGGAATAATCTGTCAGGTCCGGGAAATTCAGGCATCACATCAGTTTCATCACATCACCACACATCACATTACCCCTGGCTATTCAGAGATAAATATCAGTCCATTTACTTGCAGACACAAACTACTAAGGTCAATATTATAAAATAAAATTTTAATATACAGAGAGTATTATAGGAAATCCAAAGAAGTCCTTAGAAATTGAGTACAGGCGTAATACCACAGGCTAGGGATCAGAAGGATCCTGGGAAATAAGTTAAGTTAATATAAATCCTGAGGATGAATAAGGATTAGAATAAGACACAGAAAAGATATTTGGTGCCAAGAGATTAGCATGTGCAAAGTTTCAGCAGTGTCAGAGGTTATGATGTGTTCTGGAAATGTTTGTCATTTAGGAGACCCAGGTATGCTTAGTGAAGTGCTGAGAAATGAAACTGCTGAGGTAGGCAGGCAACCAGTCATTCATTCACGCATTTTGTTGTTGCTCAGTCACCAAGCTGTGTCCGAATTTTTGGGGGTCCATGGACTACAGCACGCCAGGCTCCTCTGTCCTCCACTGTCTCCCAGAGTGTGCTCAGATTCATTTTCCTTGAGTCAGTAATGCTTTCTAACTATCTCATTCTCTGCCACCTCCTTCTTCTTTTGCCTTCTATCTTTCCTAGCATCAAGGTCTTTTCCAGTAAGCCGACTCTTTGCATCAGGTGGCCAAAATATTAGAGCTTCAGTTTTAGCATCAGCCCTTCCAATGGATATTCAGGGTTGATTTCCTTTAGGATTGACTGGTTTGATTTCCTGGCAGTCCAAGGCCTCTCAAAGGTCTTCTCCATTCATGCATGTATGTCATCAATCATTTCATACAGATGCATTGAACATTGAGTACCAGCAAGACAACAAGCTAGACATCAAGAACGCAGTGAAAAGGGAAACAGACACAATGCCTCTCCTCACGGACTGTTCACTCTAGTGAAGAAGGCATACATTATTCAAATCACCAATAAATTATATGTGTAAAAATAATCACCACCTTTGATAATTGTTATGAATATAGAGTATAATAAAGATATCTGATCAGGCCTGGGAAGGATAGACAAAGATTTTCTTAGGAAGATATTTGAAAGAATTTTAACTAAAAGATAATAAAATAGTGTTTACTGGGGTCTCACAATGTGTCACAGAGTCAAACACTTATGAAACATTATCAGATTTAGTTCTTACTCTCTTCCATTGAATTAGGTATCCTTGTTGTTTCCACATTACAGATGAGACAAATGACATGTAGAAAGTCGATCCAGATTGTTCAGCTGTTCAGTGGAGAATTTTCTAACTTAGGTAGTCTGACTCCTGAACCCTGCTTCTACTTCACATTATACCATGTTCTCTCCAGCAGGCTAAAGAAAAGTTGGAGAATATTCTAGATACAAAGAAAAGTATGTGCAAAGTCCTTTAGGTTAGAAGGAGGAAGATGTTGATATAAACTCTTTATATACTTAAAAAAAATTATGAGCCTCAGAAGATTTTTTTGGTAAGGAACTGACCTTCCCAAGAAACTATCTTGAAAGACAGCATTCAACTTAATAGCATATTCCCTGCCCCAGTTTACAGTTCACTCATTCATACATTCATCCAACCACGATTCATTGAGGCATCTATAGGATGAACAGAAGTGGGACTAAGGTGAAAAGACGTATAGGTGGACACTGACTGATGACTGCAATTTATCAATTCCACCAGTTCCCTTTGGATGAAACTGGAAGGTTCTTTTAATTATCCAAGCTTCAGTTTCCTTGTGAGTACGTGGAGCTCTTACCTATCTCACAAGTTTTGAGAATTGATGGTGATAATATTTGAAAGGCACTTTGCACAGTTTGACAATGATTTTTAAACTTGATTTTACTTTACTGTGTAACAAGTGCTGTGGATGCAGATATATCTAAGACATGTTTTACTATCCTCAAGGATGTCATACATTAGTAGGGAAAACACACATGGAAGCAGGCAATTCCAACACAAAGTGACAAGAAATATGACCTTAAAAAACAGGGAGCTGTGAGAACACAGAGGAGGGTGCTGATACAATTTGGGGAGAAGTACTCTTGCCTGGGAACCTGGAATGTCAGATCCATGAATCAAGGCAAATAGGAAGTGGTCAAACAAGAGATGGCAAGAGTGAACGTCGACATTCTAGGAATCAGCGAACTAAAATGGACTGGAATCGGTGAATTTAACTCAGATGACCATTATATCTACTACTGTGGGCAGGAATCCCTCAGAAGACATGGAGTGGCCATCATGGTCAACAAAAGAGTCCGAAATGCAGTACTTGGATGCAATCTAAAAAATGACAGAATGGTCTCGTTTGTTTCCAAGGCAAACCATTCAATATCACAGTAATCCAAGTCTATGCCCCAACCAGTAATGCTGCAGAAGCTGAAGTTGAACGGTTCTATGAAGACCTACAAGACCTTTTAGAACTAACACCCAAAAAAGATGTCCTTTTCATTATAGGGGACTAGAATGCAAAAGTAGGAAGTCAAGAAACACCTGAAGTAACAGGCAAATTTGGCCTTGGAATACGGAATGAAGCAGGGCAAAGACTAATAGAGTTTTGCTAAGAAAATGCATTGGTCATAACAAACACCCTCTTCCAACAACACAAGAGAAGACTCTACATATGGACATCACCAGATGGTCAACACTGAAATCAGATTGATTATATTCTTTGCAGCCAAAAATGGAGAAGCTCTATACAGTCAGCAAAAACAAGACCAGGAGCTGACTGTGGCTCACATCATGAACTCCTTATTACCAAATTCAGACTTAAATTGAAGAAAGTAGGGAAAACCACTAGACCATTCAGGTATGACCTAAATCAAATCCCTTATGATTATACAGTGGAAGTGAGAAATAGATTTAAGGGCCTAGATCTGATAGATAGAGTGCCTGATGAACTATGGAATGAGGTTCGTGACATTGTACAGGAGACAGGGATCAAGAACACACTCATGGAAAAGAAATGCAAAAAAGCAAAATGGCTGTCTGGGGAGGCCTTACAAATAGCTATGAAAAGAAGAGAAGTGAAAAGCAAAGGAGAAAAGGAAAGATATAAGCATGTGAATGCAGAGTTCCAAAGAATAGCAAGAAGAGATAAGAAAGCCTTCTTCAGCAATCAATGCAAAGAAATAGAGGAAAACAACAGAATGGAAAAGACTAGAGATCTCTTCAAGAAAATTAGAGATACCAAGGGAACATTTCATGCAAAGATGGGCTCAATAAAGGACAGAAATGGTATGGACCTAACAGAAGCAGAAGATAATAAGAAGAGATGGCAAGAATACACAGAAGAACTGTACAAAAAAGATATTCATGACCCAGATAATCACGATGGTGTGATCACTGACCTAGAGCCAGACATCCTGGAATGTGAAGTCAAGGGGGCCTTAGAAAGCATCACTACGAACAAAGCTAGTGGAGGTGATGGAATTCCAGTTGAGCTATTTCAAATCATGAAAGATGATGCTGTGAAAGTGCTGCACTCAATATGCCAGAAAATTTGGAAAACTCAGCAGTGGCCACAGGACTGCAAAAGGTCAGTTTTCATTCCAATCCCAAAGAAAGGCAATGCCAAAGAATACTCAAACTACCGCACAATTGCACTCATCTCATATGCTGGTAAAGTAATGCTCAAAATTCTCCAAGCCAGGCTTCAGCAATATGTGAACTGTGAACTTCCTAATGTTTAAGCTGGTTTTAGAAAAGGCAGAGGAACCAGAGATCAAATTGCCAACATCTGCTGAATCATGAAAAAAGCAAGAGAGTTCCAGAAAAACGTCTATTTCTGCTTTATTGACTATGCCAAAGCCTTTGACTGTGTGGATCACAATAAACTGTGGAAAATTCTGAAAGAGATGGGAATACCAGACCACCTGACCTGCCTCTTGAGAAATCTGTATGCAGGTCAGGAAGCAACAGTTAGAACTGGACATGGAACAACACACTGGTTCCAAATAGGAAAAGGAGTACATCAAGGCTGTATATTGTCACCCTGCTTATTTAACTTCTATGCAGAGTACATCATGAGAAACGCTGGACTGGAAGAAACACCAAGCTGGAATCAAGATTGCCGGGAGAAGTATCAATAACCTCAGATATGCAGATGACACCACCCTTATGGCAGAAAGTGAAGAGGAACTCAAAAGCCTCTTGATGAAAGTGAAAAGTGGAGAGTGAAAAAGTTGGCTTAAAGCTCAACATTCTGAAAACAAAGATCATGGCATCCGGTCCCATCACTTCATGGGAAATAGATGGGGAAACAGTGGAAACAGTGTCAGACTTTATTTTTTTGGGCTCCAAAATCACTGCAGATGGTGACTGCAGCCATGAAATTAAAAGATGCTTACTCTTTGGAAGGAAAGTTATGACCAACCTAGATAGCATATTCAAAAGCAGAGATATTACTTTGCCAACAAAGGTTCGTCTAGTCAAGGCTATGGTTTTTCCTGTGGTCATGTATGGATGTGAGAGTTGGACTGTGAAGAAGGCTGAGTGCCGAAGCATTGAGAAGACTTTTGAGAGTCCCTTGGACTGCAAGGAGATCCAACCAGTCCATTCTGAAGGCGAACAGCCCTGGGATTTCTTTGGAGGGACTGATGCTAAAGTTGAAACTCCAGTACTTTGGCCACCTCATGCAAAGAGTTGACTCATTGGAACAGACTCTAATGCTTGGAGGGACTGGGGGCAAGAGGAGAAGGGGACGACAGAGGATGAGATGGCTGGATGGCATCACTGACTCAATGGACGTGAGTCTGGGTGAACTCCAGAGTTGATGATGGAGAGGGAGGCCTGGCGTGCTATGATTCATGGGGTCGTAAAGAGTCAGACACGACTGAGCGACTGAACTGACTGACTCTTGCCTGGAAAATCCCATGGGCAGAGGAGCCTGGTGGGCTGCAGTCCATGGGGTCGCTAAGAGTTGGACATGACTGAGAAACTCTACTTTCACTTTTCACTTTCATGCATTGGAGAAGGAAATGGCAACCCACTCCAGTGTTCTTGCCTGGAGAATCCCAGGGACGGGGGAGCCTGGTGGGCTGCTGTCTCTGGGGTCGCACAGAGTCGGACACAACTGAAGCAACTTAGCAGCAGCAGCAGCAGGATAGTCAAGAATTTTTTTTATCACAGCCGTGATTTAAAGGAAAAACAAGAGTTTTCAAGGGAAATCATGGGAATAGAAACATGCTAGGCAGAGAAAACATTATTTCAAATGCAAAGAAGCAAATGAGAACATGATGAGATTTGGGGAAGTGTCTGAACCTTGATATGGGCACATCTTGAATGTGGCTGAGGCTAAGAAGCAGGAAGGTCAGAATGAGAGTTTAGGGAGGTGAGCAAAAACCTACTCTTTGTGCTTTGGAACTTGGATCTTATTATAAAGGCTAAGGGATAAAGGAGCTGATGGGAGGTTTAACTTGGGAGTATGACAAAATGAAACTAACATATTAGAAAGTTCATTCTTGCTGTTGTGTGGACTTGCTACTAGAATCAAGTAAGATGCACTTAGATTGAAGCTGTAGAGGCAGCAAAATTAGTTTGAGAAATTTCAGTGCAGTCTAGGCAGAGATGATGAGGAGTTATATTTGCTGCCGTCTATGGGGTCACACAGAGTCGGACACGACTGAAGTGACTTAGCAGTAGCAGTATATTTGCTGAGATCCCTGGAAATGTCCCATCTAGCTCACTCAACCCCATCCATTAATTCATTCCAGGAATGAATTAAATAATGCTCCCTCCAGGGCTGGGAGGTCTCTAGAATGCAAAATTTAAGGAGCTGCTCATTCTAAAGGTCTTAAGTGCTGGTTTGAGTTTTTTTGCCAAGCGCACCTTTCCAGGGCTTGCCTACTCAGTATAGGGACAATCAAAGCATTATTGCCAGTTCAGCAGAAAAGAGTTATGTATTTTCTTTATTCATTTATCTGTCTGCTGTTTAGCTGAAGGCCAGAGCAGACACCACGGCCCAGAGGTCATTCCCTTGGGACTTTCCAGGAGCAATAAATAATCCCAGTCTCACTCTGCCTTCTGTGGAGTGGGAGTCTCCCTTCTGAGGCCAAGGGAATGGATGGGGTTGAGTGAGCTAGATGGGACATTTCCAGGGATCTTGGCAACACAGACACAGAGCAGTGATTGTAACCACCTAGATTGCAAGAAGTCATTTCTGTGTCTGTGGCCTGCCCACATGGACAGCAGGTAAAGTAAATTTTTAGAGTGAACTTTTTTGACAGCTTTTCCCTGTATTTTCATTGTCTGACTCTGCATTTCCCCCCCGTTCTCCCTACAGAAATCTCTCCCTGTCTCTAGGGAGGAATTTGTGCCCTTTCCCCAAAACAGTGACCAACACAGTGCCTTGTTCTCTGAGCTTCCTCCAGTGATATTTTACAGTTGTTATGATCACATTCCAGTTTTCTACGCAGAGGAGAATGCAAGATGAGAATGCCAGAAACCAGGGCCCCTGAATGAAATAGGCTCTTAACAGGGTCTATTTCAAGAGAGTGCTCTAGTCTTTCAATCCAAGGTAGATGTGCCTGGTATGTGGCTGGGGAAAGGGGACTCTTGCTAGGTAGGGAAGTTAGGTATTTTATGAGTGCTTCTCAAATGTTATCCTTTGTGGATGTCTCTATCTTGATTTTGGCTTCCTGGTTGCTTTTCTGTGAAAGCTGGGCTCACACACACACAGCTTCTCCACTTTAGAAGTTTGAGACATCATGTCAAAGATGTCATTTGCCCAACAAGTTGATCTTTGTAAATAAGGAAAATGCCTTGGCTTTTCATTTTAAGCAATATTATGAAGATATTTAATATAAAGTAAAGAATAATAATGTGTTGTTCCATACATTCTTCCTATTTTTGATAAATATAACTCCTGTTTGGTAAATCCCATGTCAACTTATGGTACCAATGAATATTTCAAGTGATGGTAACCAATATTAGGCTTCCTAGTTTATTTTAAAAAGGCAAAGGACAACTCTAGATTCTTAATGAGCCTGGAGCTAGTCTAAGAGAAAGTTGGATTACTCTGGATTAGAGGAGATATTGGGTAAACTTTTCTAAAACCTCATTATATGAATTAAATAACTTCTATTATAAGCCCAAATCAGCTTCCACAAATTGTAGTCATATACTTAACAACAGTAAATAATATCAAAATAGAAACATAGAAGCTATCAGATAAAAACAGATAAAACCAAAAATAAAATAAAATCATTTATTAGTTCACTACCAAGATATGATAGTTAGTATTTCCATGTTTTATCTATCAAATATCCTAAATATATGTTCATGTAGTATGCTACTGTTCAACAATGATACCATAAGCATTTTTATAACCTCTTTTTTTTTTTATTTAACAGCTGGTAAATATTAAATGACATTTTTAAGATAAAAATAATTAAACTACCTTTGTGTATAAGTCAATTTTTCTTGATACAGAATAACAAAGATTCTCTGTGTTAAGAAAATTAATGTCATTTTTAATATAGATTATTCATTAATTTTTAGCATATTTGAAATGATTGCAGAGTTGGGATTTTTATTTTGATCTCTAAAGACTATAGTATATTTTATTATATATTCCCTTTTCATTGTTGAAACTCATTAAGCATCTTGAAGGGTTCACAAAAATCCCTGAGAGGGGAGATTTGAGGAACGTGCCTAAAGGACAGCATTTCCTTGTTTACTAGTTTTATTCAAATTCAGTCCTTGTAAACAAAGAATCACATGGATTATAACCCTATGGACAGAATTTCACTTTTAGATTTTGGACTCTTTTTTCCATTTGATAAGTCTGTATACACTGGAGGTGATGGCTGTGGTGGTGCTTTAGTCACCAAGTCCTGTTTGACTCTTGGGACACCGTGGAATGTAGCCTGCCAGGCTCCTCTGTCCATAGGATTTCCCAGGCAAAAATACTAGAGTCTGTTGCTGTTTCCATCTCCACATTGATGGTGATAAATAGATGCTTATGTATTCTATAGAGCAAAGTTTATTAGGTAAATATGTGTACCAGAAAACATAATTTAATTTAGTTCAATTAAAAAATTGTTTCTATTCATTTATTATATTCTTTTTTATTTTAAACTTCTTATTTTGTGTTGGGGTATAAGGGCTCCCCTGGTGTAAAGAATTCTCCTGCAATGCAGGAGTCACAGGAGACACAGGTCCAATCCCTGGGTCAGGAAGATACCTTGGAGGAGGGCATGGCAACCCCCTCCAGTATTCTTGCCTGGAGAATTCCATGGACAGGGGAGCCTGGTGAGCTACAGTTCACAGAGTCACAGTTGGGATTAACTAGGTCTCTTTATTTATTTTATTCTTTATAAAAATTCAATTTTATTTCCTGTCTTAAAATAGAGAATACAATTGATTATTATTTAGACATTTTGTATGACCATTATTTTAAATTTATGTCAATTATATAAGAAAATGGGGCTTCCCAGGTGGCAGTAGTGATTAAAAAAAAAATCCACCTGCCAGTGCAAGAGACATCAGAAACCTGTGTTCGATCCCTGGGTCAGGAAGATCCCCTGGAGGAGGGTATGACAACCCACTCCAGTATTCTTGCCTGGAGAATCCCATTGATAGAGGAACCTGGTGGACTACAGTCCATCGGGTTGCAAAGAGTCAGACAGGAATTAAGCGACTTAGCATGCACAAGCATACACATATATAAGAAAATAGTATGAGTCTCAGTATTTCCTTTGAAAGCATCTTTTAAAAATTACGTGATCCTACTTTGAATCTTTAGCATCTTTCTCTTCAAAGCAGAATACTGCACACTTGTATATCCATGATTAATACTCTGAGTATGTGGGAACTCATTAACTGACATTTTACACAGCAGATGTTTAAGCTTGTTGAGGGTTACTAAATATATGTTAGTTGGTTGTGACAAGTTAACTCTTTTTCTCCTTCTAGATAAGTGATGAAAGTTCCATACCGTAATTCAGGCATGGCAGCTCCCAACTACTCCACTGTCAATTATGATATGTTTATATGTTTATCCTCATTGGTGCCCCTGGCCCGAAGGAGCGACACACATGGATCTCCATTCCCTTCTGCCTGATGTACCTGGTAGCTGTGTCAGGAAACGGCATCCTGACCTGTGTGGTGGCAGTGGCATCAAGTGCGGGGTACTCTCTAGCTGTGGTGCGTGGGCTTCTCATTGTGCAGCATGGGCTCTAGGTGCATGGGCTTCAGCAGTTGTGTATGGCACACAGACTCAGTAGTTGTGACTCACAGGCTCTAGAGAGCTGGCCCAGTAGTTGTGGTGCAAGGGCTTGGTTGCCCTGTGCCATGTGGAATCTTGCCAGACCAGGAATCGAACCCATGTCCCCTGCATTGGCAGGTAGATTCTTAACCTCTGGACCACCAGGGAAGTTTTCCTTCATCTACTTTTTTTTTTTTAATTTTAAGTTATTTTTTTAATTGAAGGACAAGAGCTTTACAGAATTGTGTTAGTTCCTGCCAAGTACCAACATGAATCAGCCATAGGTATAATTGAGGTCTGTACATGTCTTCCCCAAGAGCTACACCACTACCACCACTATCACGTGTGTTCAGTCATGTTCAACTCTGTGGGACCCCAAGGACTGTAACCTGCCAGGCTCCTCTGTCCATGTAATTTTTACAGGCAAGGATGCTGGAGTGGGTTGCCATTTCCTCCTCCAGGGGATTTTCCTGACCCAGGAATCAAACCCCTTCTCTTGCATCTCCTACATTAGCAGGTGAATTCTTTACCATGAGTGCCATCTGGGACACTCCCAAGAGCTATAATGAATACAAATTAGAAAGAGTGAACACCAAAATTATACACAAATAGGGGAAAGGTGGAGACTCTCTCTTCTACCTCACTTTATTCACACACACACTCACAAATCTTAACTCTTTAAAAAAAAAATTAGTTCTCTATTTTTGGCTATGCTGGGTCTTCATTGCTTCATGGGCTTTTCTGTAGTTGCAGCGAGCGGGGGCTACTCTCTAACTGGGGTGGGCAGGCTTCTCATTGTGGTGGTTTCTCTTGTGGAGCACGGGATCTACAGCCAGCAGGCTTCAATAGTTGCAGCACTTGGGCTCAGCAGTTTTGACTCTGGAGCTCTAGAGCACAGGCTCGGCAGTTGTGGCACATGGGCTTAGTTGTTCCACAGCATATGGGATCTTCCCAGATCTGGACTGAACCCACATCTCCAGGGTTGCAAGGCAGATTTTCTACCACTGAGCCACCAGGGAAGCCCCAAGATCTTAACAATCTTGTAGTACAAATGAAAATAGCTTCTGACACTAAATATTCATAGCATGATCCACACAAATGAAATGACCTTTATGTACATGATTTTGGAGAGAAAAGAAAAAAGACAAGGTTATTAAGTAAAGTGCTTGGAGATATAAACTGCTTTGGATGCTAGATGTCCCCCCAATTTGCAGTCAAGCAACCCTCTTTTCAAGCTTCTTACCATCTATCATACAGCATTGTTGTATGAGGATGCAATGAAAAAGCAGATACCAAAGCACTTTAGAAATGGTAAAGTGAAAGTGAAGTCGCTCAGTCAGGTTGACTCTTTGCGACCCCATGGACTGTAGCCTACCAGGCTCCTCCGTCTATGGGATTTTCCAGGCAGGAATACTGGAGTGGATTGCCATTTCCTTCTCCAGGAGATCTTCCCAACCCAGGGATTGAACCCGGGTATCCTGCATTGTAGACAGATGCTTTATTGTCTGAGCCACTTATATGCAAATATGTTACATCACTGTCATTAATGTCATGTTCCCTGGTATGAGGTTTCACCTTTCTTGGTCAAAGGCTAAAAACAAAACAAAGCAAAACCCCAGTACTTTGTCTATAGCTAAACCTTCTCTTCCTCTTCCCTTCTTTTCCCATCTGGGTCCATCTAGCTGCAGTGAAGTACCCTCCCTACAGCTTTTCCCCAACAGATGCACACGTACCATCTACTTTGGATGGAGGATGTGACTACAGACATTATTTCAGTGCTCTATCCTTACTGCCCATATTCCAGGCAGTGTGGGCCAGTCTTGTCCAGCCCATCCTTCAGAAACCCTTATGGAAATTTCAAGGAAATTATTCCTTCCTTCTTTTCATCTGTCTGCTCAGATCCCTGGCATATTGTGAGGTATATATACAGAAAATATGTTTGTATTTTTCCTAAGTTGGGCTTTCTGAATAAATTTTGCCAAAGTCTTGAAATACTGGGCTAAGAGGAATTCTTGGAAAATGAATGTAAAATTGAAGTTAGTGAAGTAACTACAGATAGTGAGAGAACCCCAGAGAGATTTACTTAAAATTTAGAGATTTACCTAACTCCAGAAGTATGAAGACAGGGCTGGGTTTTATTTTTTATTTTTTCCAATAGACAAGATGTTTGTTTTTTTCCTTTGTACATGTGTTCCCCATCCTGAACCCCCCTCCCACCTCCCTCCCCATCCCATCCCTCAGTGCACCAGCCCTGAGCACCCTGTCTCACTCATCGATCCTGGACTGGCGATCTGTTTCATATATGATAATAAACATGTTTCAATGCTATTCTCTCAAATCATCCCACCCTTGTCTTCTCCCACAGAGTCCAAAAGACTGTTCTATACATCTGTGTTTCTTTTGCTGTCTCGCATATAGTGTCATCATTACTATCTTTCTAAATTCCATATATATGCATTCAGTTCAGTTCAGTCGCTCAGTCTTGTCCGACTCTTTGCGACCCCATGAATTGCAGCACACCAGACCTCCCAGTCCATCACCAACTCCCAGAGTTCACTCAGACTCACGTCCATCGAGTCAGTGATGCCATCCAGCCATCTCATCCTCTGTTG
Source organism: Bos indicus (assembly GCF_029378745.1). NCBI lineage: Eukaryota > Metazoa > Chordata > Mammalia > Artiodactyla > Bovidae > Bos > Bos indicus. The sequence continues at coordinate 48,646,241 of NC_091774.1, read as the reverse complement.
TCCCCTTCTCCTCCTGCCCCCAATCCCTCCCAGCATCAGAGTCTTTTCCAATGAGTCAACTCTTCACATGAGGTGGCCAAAGTACTGGAGTTTCAGCTTTAGCATCATTTCTTCCAAAGAAATCCCAGGGCTGATCTCCTTCAGAACGGACTGGTTGGATCTCCTTGCAGTCCAAGGGACTCTCAAGAGTCTTCCCAACACCACAGTTCAAAAGCATCAATTCTTCGGTGCTCAGCCTTCTTCACAGTCCAACTCTCACATCCATACATGACCACAGGAAAAACCATAGCCTTGACTAGATGGACCTTTGTTGGCAAAGTAATGTCTCTGCTTTGCAATATGCTATCTAGGTTGGTCATAACTTTCCTTCCAAAGAGTAAGCATCTTTTAATTTCATGGCTGCAATCACCATCTGCAGTGATTTTGGAGCCCCAAAAAATAAAGTCTGACACTGTTTCCACTGTTTCCCCATCTATTTCCCATGAAGTGATGGGACCAGATGCCATGATCTTCGTTTTCTGAATGTTGAGCTTTAAGCCAACTTTTTCACTCTCCACTTTCACTTTCATCAAGAGGCTTTTTAGTTCCTCTTCACTTTATGCCATAAGGGTGGTGTCATCTGCATATCTGAGGTTATTGATATTTCTCCCGGCAATCTTGATTCCAGCTCGTTTCTTCCAGTCCAGCGTTTCTCATGATGTACTCTGCATAGAAGTTAAATAAGCAAGGTGACAATATACAGCCTTGATGTACTCCTTTTCCTATTTGGAACCAGTCTGTTGTTCCATGTAAAGTTCTAACTGTTGCTTCCTGACCTCCTGCATACAAATTTCTCAAGAGGCAGGTCAGGTGGTCTGGTATTCCCATCTCTTTCAGAATTTTCCACAGTTTATTGTGATCCACACAGTCAAAGGCTTTGGCATAGTCAATAAAGCAGAGATAGATGTTTTTCTGGAACTCTCTTGCTTTTTCCATGATCCAGCGGATGTTGGCAATTTGATCTCTGGTTCCTCTGCCTCTTCTAAAACCAGTTGAACATCAGGAAGTTCATGGTTCACATATTGCTGAAGCCTGGCTTGGAGAATTTTGAGCATTACTTTACTAGCGTGTGAGATGAGTGCAATTGTGCGATAGTTTGAGCATTCTTTGGCATTTATATATGCATTTGTATACTGTATTGGTGGTTTTCTTTCTGATTTACTTCACTAAGTCAATGGTCTTATTTTCCCCCTGGAGAAGTTTATATTTCCCACCCATCTCTAAGGAAATGTTCTCAGATGGAGGGGATATAAGGGGAGGAGGAATAGTCTCTTTGGCTTTTATAATCAGAGAAAATATATATTTCTTCATTCCTCAACTTCATATGCACAGGTCACTTGGCCTGACTTTTATTGTATAGCCCTAGGGGTAAGAATAAAGTGTGGGGAACCACTGAGTTATAATTTGTATTTTAAGTGAATAATGATAATCTGTTTCTGATCCAAAAAACTTTGTGTGTACATTAATAACATAAATATGTAAAACCCAACACATGCTGGTTACAAATTTCCAGTGCAAACGGGCTTCTACTTCCATGATACTCAAACATACAAGTCTTCAGTAGCTGCTGTCCCTGAATCTCCTTCCCCCTCTATTCCCTATAGCCACACAAATCCATTTACCTAAAAGAGCCCAGCAGAGAGGATGAAAGTCAAGTGCAGCCATGGAAGGTCTGAAGTCATAGCCTGAGCCACACACAGGAGGATGGTAGCCAGTGGTGTCCTGGTGAATATTCAACACCTGAATTGGGGGATTTTGATCTGTAGATTTGATGATTCAGGAGTTACAGATACTCCTACTAGGACTGATTTCAAGCTGCCAATATGATATTGACATGCTGGCTGAATTCCTGAAAAGGTAACACTTGATTCCCATAAGCCAGTATAAACAGTATCTAGCACACAGCTAATTTTAGTTCTTATTAGATCTCACACACTGGGATTAGAATGACAAATGTAGTTTTGGTTTAATTCAGAAAAGATGTGAAGATTTCTTTGTGCTAGAGAGATCCTGTCTCACTGAGAAGTAGGATAGGGAATGAGTAAGAACAAACACTGGGAATCAGATAGACGTATCAGGCTATACATGTGTGTGTGTGCCTGCATGCTAAGCTGCTTCAGTTGTGTCCAACTCTTTGCGACCCTATGGACCTAGCCTGCCAGGCTCCCCTGTCCATGGGATTCTCCAGGCAAGAATACTGCAGTGGGTTTCCACACCTTTCTCCAGGGGATCTTCCCTACCCAGGAGTTAAACCCACGTCTCTTGCACTGGCAGCCAGGTTTACCAGTAGCACCACCTGGGAAGCCCCATTAAGCTATACTCTCATCATTTATTAGTTATATGATATTGAACATCTTATTTAATTTTTTATGAAGTTGAGATTCACAAAACATAAGATTCACCACTTTACAGTGTGCAACTTAGTAGTTTTTAGTACATTTACAGTGCTGTGCAATATCACCACTATCTAATTCCAGGACATTTCATCCCCTCAAAAAACCCCCTATGCACTAAACAGTCACTCTCTATTTCACTTTTCCACAATCACCTGCTGCTGCTGCTGCTGCTGCTGCTGCTGTCGCTTCAGTCGTGTCTGACTCTGTGAGACCCCATAGACGGCAGCCCATCAGGCTCCCCCATCCCTGGGATTCTCCAGGCAAGAACACTGGAGTGGGTTGCCATTTCCTTCTCCAGTGCATGAAAGTGAAAAGTGAAAGTGAAGTCGCTCAGTCATGGCCAACTTTTCGTGATCCATGGACTGCAGCCTACCAGGCTTCTCTGTCCATGGGATTTTCCAGGCAAGAGTACTGGAGTGGGGTGCCATTGCCTTCTCCGTATGGCTATCCTAGTGGGCATGAGATAGAACAACAAAAAGGAGTTGAAAAATCATTTCCCTTCATTCTCAAGTTCAAGCTAAGATATGGATTCCAGAGGGAATAGCATGTGTGAAGTTGCAGAAGGACAAGAGAACATAGCCTGAAAAACCAAAAGAAGTACAGGGTGATTGTAGCAAAAAGGGCATGTGAGAGAAAGAGTGACAGGAAAGGGGAGAACCAGACACCAAGCAATAACTGGTTAGCACCAATGATGCCATAAAATGCTTTGAAGTTATGCTAGGGTATTGGGTTTTCTGTAAATCAAAATGAATAACTGTTAAATGATTATTAACTACAGGATTGACATGATCTAGTTGAAGTTTAGTAAGACCAATATTGTTTCTGAGTAAAACATAAATGGGAGAGAAAAATAAATAAATAAAGTTAGAAATTTCTAAAAGAGGCTGCTGAAAAGTCCAGGGCAAAGGGAACATTATGACTATTTTTAATGTGAAACATGAATAAATTGAGGTTATTCAGAAGACATAATAAATAATAAATTTTTTAAAAATAATTTTTTCCCTGGTAGCTCAGCTGGTAAAGAATCCTCCTGCAGTGTAGGAGACTCTGATTTGATTCCCGGGTCAGGAAGATCTGCTGGAAAAGGGATAGGCTACCCCTATCCAGTATTCTTGGAGTTCCAAGAATTCCCTTACCCTACTCCAGTATTCTTAGACTTCCCTAGTGGCTCAGCTGGTAAAGAATCCACCTGCGATTCAAGAGACCTGGGTTCGATCCCTCTGTTGGGAAGATCCCCTGAAGAAGGGAACAGTTACCCACTCCAGTGTTCTGGCCTAGAGAATTCCATGGACTGTATAGTCCAGGGGATCACAAAAAGTTGAACATGACTGAGCGACTTTCACTTCACTTCAAACAATTTTTTAAGTGAATAATGAAAAGAGAAAAGCCTTTGACATCAGAAACTGGTTGAATTCTATACCACTTAATAAGACAGAAAATTCAGGAGATTGTGTTGATCATAAGAGGAAAGGAAGAGAAGATGAAATTATTCTGGTTCATTTTGATTTTGAACGTTCAGTGGAATAGCCAAGAGGAGTTATCAGATAGAGAGTTGGCTACATGGGACAGAAAGAATTTGAAGTAAAGCTTTGAACTTGAGAATTATCAACATATAGGTGGTTATTGAATTCATAAGCTTATTTCATGCTAAACAAATTTAACCTTACAAAAAGCCTACAAGTAAAGTACTATTTTTCTGTTATTTTATAAAGACAAATTGAAACAGGATCAAAGGACCTGAGCAAGAGCAAGATTTTGTGTTTTGATGTTTTTCATTGTAAAAAATTAGAATAGTTTCATCTGATGCCTCTCATTTTCTTGGGGTTTTAAAAATCCCCTCTCCCCCTCTAATTCTACCAATAATTTTTTTCCAGTAGAATTGAGGCCCTGAAATTCATAGGAATTGGATCCATTATTGATTGAAGGCTTCCAGTTATTTATTTACAAAAGAAAGTTCTCTTAAATCAATATGATTATTTGATTTCTCACAATTTTTCTCTCTGTGTTCTTATCCCCAGGTCACTGCATCCCTTTAGGTTAGAATAGAAGGATGACCTTGTCCCTGATCTGCTTTGTTTTGAATATGGGTTTGAGTGCATGTGGAATTGCTACATAGAGACTGGCAAATGCGATGTGAAATGTGTGAGAGATGCTGTGGCTGAAGCGATGAGTGAGGCCAGAGAACATGGCTGGTGTGTAGAACATGAGGATGGCGCTGACATGAGAACCACAAGTGCAGAGGGCTTTCTGGAGGGCATCTCTGGATGGAAGGTGGAAAGCAGCACGAAGAATGAGAGTGTAGGAGATGCCAGTGAGGATCATGTCTGAGATAATAGTCATTATAGGCACAGCAAAGCCACACCAGATACTGATGGAGATGTCAGCATAGGCAAGTCGGGCCACCCCTATATGCTCACAATATATGTGAAGGTTGATACGGGTCCTGCTGAATGGCAAACGCATCACCAGAAAAACAACAGGCAAAATAACAGTAAAGCTTCAACTCGCAGTCCCCACCATGATCTTAACAATCGTCTTGGGTATCAAGACACTAGCGTATCTCAAAGGGTATCAAATGGCCATGTAACAATCAAAAGCCATGCCCAACAAGATGGCTGAGTTCAGAAAAAAGCTAAGGTGAAGAAAGGACAACTGAGTGAGGAAGCCAGAAAATGTGATTTCCTGAGCTTTTAACCAGAATATGCCAAGTGTTTTGGGGACACTTACAGTAAATAATATGAGGTCTCCAGAGGCCAGCATTAAGAAGAAGAAGAACATGGGTTCATGGAGACTATGGTCCATAGTGATGAGGTAGAAAAGAATGCCATTGCCTACAAGGGCCACAAGGTAGACGGAGAAGAAAGGAATCCCAAACAAGATGTGGAACTGCTCCAGTTCTGGGATCCCCATCAAAATGAAGGAGTCTGGATTAAAATTGATCAAATTCAAAGTGGCCATCATGTGGATTGTCATTCCCTGAGAACAAAATATCACATTTGATTCCTAGGACCAACTGTCAATGAAATTAATTCCTTTCAAGTCTTTTCTACAACCAGGATCCCTCCTTTCCTATCATCTAACAAGCACTTTTCACTTTCATGCATTGGAGAAAGAAATGGCAACCCACTCCAGTGTTCTTGCCTGGAGAATCCCAGGGACGAGGGAGCCTGGTGGGCTGCTGTCTATGGGGTCTCACAGAGTCGGACACGACTGAAGTGACTTAGCAGCAGCAGTAACTTCCCTCCCAGAGAAGGAAATGACAACCCACTCCAGTATCCTTACCTGGAGAATCCCATGGACGGAGGAGCCTGATAGGCTATAGTCCATGGGGTCGCAAAGAGTCGGACACGACTGAGTGACTTTTTACTTTTTACTTTACTTACTAATAAGCACTAGGGAAAATGTAACCTACTTATTGTCACAACCACTACAGCATTTACCAAAATGCCATGAGATCCCAATTAAACCAATGATCCCCCATCTATGGACATTGCCACAATTGCATTGTTGCTGCAGTGGAAAAAAGCCCCGACAGACCTATGACATAGGAGCATATTGGCCCTTGGATGTTAACTAAAATTTCAAGATTAGCTTGCTCTCACAAAGTAAACCAGTCTGAGATATCTCAAGAATGTAAATATCAAATGTCTTACCTCCATGAGTCTAAGTAATATCTTCTCTGAAGTTTGAATCCAAAGAAGTAACAGGAACTACATGTGAAATAGCAAATCTACATTTGTAGTGCCAATGTATCATTAGGTTTTTGACGAACCAATCTTTTACTTTCTAGTTACTCCAACTACTTCAATAGCTAGAAGAAAATATTCATCTAAATATCCTGTCAACTCTTCAGTTCTCTAAGACTCATTATTTTCTGCCAATTCCTGACCAGCTACTGCACTTTAAAATCATATCATTCCCCAGCTGCTGGAACACAGTCATCTGAGGACTGGCTCTGCTGACTCTCCATTCTCCTTCAGTCTCTATATCTCATTTGCTGGCTCATATGATCCTTTTTTGAAATTCCTGTTTGGTCTGACTATTCCATTTCTTTTCCTCCCTCTCAAGTCATCTTCATCACTAATTAGAAACATAGAATAATTCTTCCAATGTCTTGCAAGTCCCTTCATCACCTTATGCTGTCAGATTTCTCTTTTGAAAATATGAAATTTTTAAGACACTACTCCTTAAAAGGTATTCATATGGGCCCCTCCATAATTTTCCATCATCCCTACATTTAATCACATATATTTCTATGCTTTCCAGAAATGCAATCTTGTCTACTTATTGCTCCTGATCCTTAAAAGTGCCAATGATTCCAAGAAACCTTCTCTAGTATAGCTGAACCATACAGTCTACTTCCCTGCTTATATAATCACAGTTATTAATCATTTTACCAAACAATCAGGTAGTTAAATCTATGCATTATTTTCTTATTTATTTTCCTAGATCATCTTTCCTAGATATGTAGCCATCCTTCATTAATGATTGAAAACTCTTCTTAAGGACACATTTTCTGTCTGAATGTGTCTATTCAGACTGGGAGGAGGTAAGGTTTCACGTAGAATAACCATTCATACAGTCTCAGTAGTAAAATTGATATTTTAAGTCTGCCATTGTTTACTTATTTTTTTTCTGATTTTTTTACAAGAAACCTTTCCCTTAGACCAAAAGAGGTGTGTGTGTATACACACAGAGAGGATTTAGTCTTTTACACAGAAGTCACTATTCTGACTTCTGACCTTTGTAGTCACATATTTCTCTCTGATTATAATCTTTTCAATCTCCCTCTCCATTTATAAAAATCATTGCAATTGCATTGCATTAGATAATCCAGTATAATCCCTCCATTTTTAAGTCAGCTGATTATCAAGCATAAATCTTCTTTAACTTGTAAATAATATATGCACAGTTTCCAGGAGTTAGAATGTGCATATCTTTGAGGGGCCAGCCACTACTCTGTCTACCACAGGACCTTTTATACGATCTGGATCTCTCCCAGTCTACCACCCCAAGACTTGTACCACCATTCCCACACTCAGATAACATTCACAGGCCTCTGATTTTGAGTTTAGTGCTGAGTTAGAAAGTCAGGAGAGAGGTTGTCACGGAGAACTCCAAGGATAATAACAGCAAGATGCAGGAAAGAACAATTGAGGAAGATATATAAAAAGAAAAAGAAGGGTACCCAGGTCAGAAGATGAAGCATGGGGAGAAACAAATTTAATTCCAGCCAGGAAAGACAAACATATATGGTTGGCATGACTTTTACCTCATGGTGGTTTGCTCCACCAGGGGATGGATAGCAGGGACTCTGAAAAATGAGTGCTCTAAAAGTAGGGGGATTCCCGGGACTTCAGTTCCAAGTCAGTACTATTAGTATCTAATTGTCTATCATTTTCGTAGTCTATAAATGATAGCATTCACTCATAGGATACGATTTTAGGTTTTCCTTTCAGTTTATTTTTAGTTGGAAGATATTTGCTTTACAATGTTATGTTGGTTTCTGCCGTACAACAATGTGAATCAGCCATAAGTGTGAAGTGTTAGTTGCTCAGTCGTGCCTGACTCTTTATGACCCCATGAACTGCAGCCCACCAGGCTCCTGTGTCCATGAGATTTTTCAGGCAAGGATACTGGACTGGGTTGCCATTTCCTTCTCCAGGGAATCTTCCCAACCCAGAGATCGAACCCAAGTCTCCTCCACTGCAGGCAGATTCTTTACCGACTGAGCTACGAGGGAAGCCAAATCAGCCATAAGTATACATATATCCCCTCCCTCTTGAATCCCTCTCCCACCTACCCCTCATGCTACCCCATAGGTTGTCACAGAGCACTGCGTTGAGCTCCCTATGTTATACAGCAACTTCCCACCAGCTGTCTGTACTACATATAGTAATGCATATGTTTCAGTACTACTCTCTCAATTTGTCCCCCCTCTGAGTTTTAGACAGAGGCGAGAAACCAAAATGTGCTAGGATTCTTCAGAGTATGGCTTGTGTAGACTAGCCATTTATAGACAATCAAAAATTTGGCAAAACTAATACAATTATGTAAAGTTTAAAAATAAAATAAAATTGGAGAAAAAAAAAATTAAAAAAAAAAAAAAAAAAAACACTTTTTGAAAGAATAATGAATTAAAGTAGATAGGCACCTGGATCTGAATCAGAAGAACAGTATGATGATGACATTGCAAATTCTAGGTCCCAGAAGATGCTTTTAGGAACTGTTGGAGAAAAGACAGTTGATTGGTTAGGGATGCTAGTTAGTTCCAGAAGATATGGTTGCAGGACAGATGTGACTATCAGTCTTTCAAAGTCCTCCAAATTCTGATTCATTTGGTTTCTCAGCCCCAACTACTCCATCAAGTGAGGGTCTTTCTGGATCATTGCATCATCTTCTATTTCACTGAATGAGACTTTCTGGTCTCTACGTGTTACTGTAATGAGATATTTTTTGGACTGAAAAAACTCAGTGACTTCTGAGCAAGATGAGGTAAACTTTTATTACACAAACCACTCCCTTAGGTCATTGTCTGTTTAGTATACGCCTACCACATGGCTGGAGATGAATTATTAACATCCAGCTACTTATGGTAGAAACCTAAACACTCTTGACATCCTTTTTTCTCACTTACCATACTTTCATTTTATTGATTATGTTAATGTTTTGCAAAAAAAAAAAAAAACTATCATAGATCCCAGTGTCATACAGAGACCTTTCATACTTGAATTGTATTTTATGACAGTGTAATGGATATATAATGCAGACCACACTTTACATATTGCAGAAAGGGCTGAAATACATTGTAGTTTTGTATTGCTAACTATTCTTTGCATTTTACTATAAATGCAAAGGTATATCAAGTCCAGAATATTATAAGGAGAAACAGAACAGAGTGGCTATATGTTTGTTGGCTTGGTGTATCAATTAAGATAGATTTTTTAAAAAGGATAAAATAAAATTCTGCTTCCCTAAAAATTACCTATTCTTTTGACTCTGGCCATGTGAGTGAGTTCATGAAGATCTCTCAGTTCCTTACATGAAACTGTCTTTCTCTCATTTCAATATGTCACAGTTGATATTTCATGGCAAAAAAATCAAACTGAGCTCACAGTAACAACAAATTCATCCATTTTAACAATGTAAAAAATATAACATTTTAAAATAAAAGCATATAACATATATACAAAAGAGCTATTTTTTAAAATAAAATTAAAATATTAAAAGACTGAAAACATTTATGAACTAAACTGTTGCATCCAAAAGAGTCTGAGGAGACATGAAATTAAATGTAATGAGGTTTCCTGGGTGAAATTCTGGAACAACAACAAAAAAAGAACATTAGGTAAAAACTAAAGAAATCTGTCATTTCTGTATGGGCTAAAATGTACTGTCTCTGACCCAGAAGTTTTGTGTTTTTTACCAGCCTCATGAAACTGTAACAGACTAACTTGCTGTCTTGCAAGTAGAGTACAATTTCAGACACTTACAGTTCTTGACAGAGACTATTTGATAAGATGTCCCTAAGAAACAGTGAGTCACAGAAATAGACACTATCTTTACTATTGACTGTCCTCTCTATTAAACCAAGAAGATTATAATTCTTTGGAACACATATTCTTAATTATAAAGTGATTGTTGTAAATGCAGCAGATATATGCCATTCTAGAATGCTATACCAAAATAAGTAATATTAAGATGCAGCTCTTCTGAAAAAACATGAGTTATTTCCTGAACTTACAAAACATACTAAATGTTCAAAAGATATTAATTACTGTTAGCTGTTGTATATAAAAAAAGATATATATGAATGCATAAATTCTATAGTCTATTATTGATATTCTATAAATGTATCTATATAAATAATCTTAAAGAATTACATACCAATATTCTACTGCAAATACACTATAAACAGAATATATACTTCTGATACAAATTATATCAGAAATTGACTTCGGTTAACATATTTTTAAGGGCTTCTCTGGTGGCCTAACTGGTAAAGAATCCGTCTGTAATGCAGAAGACCTGGGTTCAATCCCTTAGTTGAGAAGATCCCCTGGAGAAGGGAAAGGCCACCGACTCCAGTATTCTGGTCTGGAGAATTCCATGGACTGTATAGTCCATGGGGCCGCAAAGAGTTGGACACGGCTGAGCAACTTTCACTCTTGCCATATATTTACCTTAATTAATACTAATGCATCAATATTGGCTCATTGATTATAACAAATGTGTCATACTAATGTAAGATGTTAATAATATCTTTATCATAAATTACAGGACTCTGTATTCTATAAAATGTCTGGAATGGGTAAACCTATCAAAAACAAATTAGCATTTCCAGGAACTGACAGGAATAAGGTCTGAGCTGTGACTACTCTCAGGCATGTCAATTATTTGCAGGGTATAGGAAATGTTCTGGGAATAGGGGCCATGATTCGACAAACCTGTGAATATACTAAAAGCCACTGAATTGTATATTTTAAAAAGGTGAATTTTATCTCAATTGACAAATAAAATTAAGTAAATCTTGGCTCCAAAAGAGGAGTCATTCTAAGTGTGGAAGATCCTAAGACAGATTAATACTATTTCCTATCTCCTGAATTCTAGTCTCTGCTATCTCTGTTTTATTTCTAGTATTCTAATTCCACTCTTATCGTTCTGTCCAAATTCACCAAAGTACTATTTCATTTGGAAAGTCTTTTCACCTTCATTGTCTCAAGCAGCACCCACAATAAACTCATACACATGCCCTCCCACACACACAAGTGTACACACACACTCATCCTTTACAGCTTGAACTGCAATTTGACACTCTGTGAAGCCTCTCTTAGAAACACCAGGCAGAATTATTCTTTTAGCCTCTGACTCCCACAGCATGGTATACCCACTGTTTTATTATAATTACTGATAGCTTCTCATGGTAAGAGGGCACAATTCCTTCCTCTCTTGACTTAAAATGCTAACTCAAAGAAAGGGTCAAGCCTTGTCAGATTTTTAAAAAATCACACAATATTCATTTAAAAATTTTTTTAAGTTTGGCCACATTCTAATTCCCTGACCAGGGATCAAACACACTTGATCCCCTGAAGGGGAACCACAGCATCTCAACCACTGGATTGCCAGGTAAATTCCCCTTTGTCAGATTTTTGAACGAGCAATCACTACATACTCTTTCTTTTAGGATGACATATGAATATACTAGACTTTTAGAGACAGTGGAGGAGTGATGAGAAAGCACGAAGGTGAAGTACAAACATGGATTTGAAAAAAAAAAAAAAAAAGGTGATGAATAAAAGAAGCCTAAGAGGAAATGCTTTAGGAAGGACAATGGAAAGAGAGAGAGAGAAGGGGTAGGATTAAAAGTGTGAAAGAGTTCTAGTATTGGAATGGGTAATACAAAAACAAGTTCAATGAAACATTCAGGCTAAGAGCCTCAGAGCTGGTGCTGACCACCTCCTCTTAGATGCCCAGATTATCTGTCAATGGCTCTCTTCCATCTAGCTCTATACCATATTCCTATGTGCCTTAGATCATGTTGAACAGAGGCATATTGGTCCAAATGGTATACAGGATAAGTTGGAGCTGAGGAAAGGAATGACAGAGAGGGTGGAGAATCTGTGCTCCCAAAGGAGACGAGGGAATAAACACCATATGAGGCAAAGTGTGAGCTTCAATTCTATATATTAAAGAAGCCTAAGTTGTACATGAAATACTGAAGCAACTGTGAGTCTGAGAAGGTTGCCTTGGGAAGGTAAGTTTGGATTAGATATTTCAGGATGGAGAGAAGGCTATTACTATGAAGGAATGGATGCAGAATAGGAACCAGGTAAGTGGAAAGTTTTGTGTCAGTGTTCAAGGAGGAGTAGAGGGCTGATGGAAAAAAAAGTCTAGAGTAGCTGGAGTGAATTGTGTTTTCCTGGGAAGTCAGAAGAGAGAAGGGCAGTTTGGAAGATCACTCTCTAGGTAAGGATAGAGAGGTAGATGACTAAGTGATCTTTGATTCCTGAGGATGATGCAAGAATCATAAATGATATAGAGGTTCTATCCTCAGACATTAAGGAAAAACAAAAATTTATTTTGCTGCATTTGGGGGATCACTTAAAAAGGACAAATTTCCTGGACAGAGCAGTCAGATAAAGGATTCAAAAACAGGTGGGGAAAATTCATTGATATATAAGGGATACTTTTTCTTGCAATTTTGCCAAAGATGACAGAAGCAGGAATCAGTGGGCAAGGAAATGGAAATCAGCTATTTTAAAAGTGAAAGTTCTGAAAACAGAGGTTGCTAGAGAGAAACTTTAAGCAGAGTGGTTGGAGTTGCTCTGGTTTGTTTGGTTGCTTGGTTTGGGGATGTGGCAACAGCAATAGGTACCTGAATTGGAAGGAAGCAGAAATCACATAAATGAGTGATAGAGAGATAATGTGAACAGAGTCTGCCTATTAGAAGGGGAACTGAAATGACAGAAGAAAATTTTGTGCAGGCGCTGATGTGACTGACAAAGGTGGGTGCATGTAGTAGAGGATGAGCATGTGGAATGATGCTGTAGAAAGAACGAGCACAATGCACACACAAGGAAAGAATGTGAGCACAGAAGATCTATGATTATAAATCCATGATTTTTACAATATTTGCTTGTGTCCTTCACCGTGTGAACTTCCATGGTTGAGTGGGTGGAAACTTACATATTCTCTTGTTTTCCTTTAACATTTGCTACATGTCAACTCTGTCCCAGACATCAGTGAATAAGATACAGCCCTGACCCTTAGGAAGCTGATAATATATTGAGGCTAAAAATGTTTCAGTGTGATAAATCCTAGAGAGAGAAATACATAACTACAGGGGAATATAGGAGTACAGAGGAAGTACATAACACAGTCTTAGGAAATGAGAAAAGTCTTCTTGAATGAGATATTTAAATTGGCTAGATTAAAGGAGAGGATGGAGATAGAGGGAGTGGAATGTATAAAAGACCACCAAGAAAGAAGAGACACTTCAGAGACATGGATCTTGACCAGTATCAGTGGAGAAAGCATAGACCATGATTCTGTTAGGCAATGGGAAATTAGTATCAGTGATCAAGTAAGCAGAGTACTCAAAATTATCTTTAGGAAATATAATTTATTTATGGAGACTGGTTTAGAGACTAGAAGGACTAAAGGCTAGGATACCAGTTGGGAGGTCTTCAAATAATTAGATCTGGAGCCTGGAAAGCAATATAAATGGCAGTTATAGATTTGGGATGTCTTATTACAAGCAGAGTAAATGAACCTAAGGCAGGTGACAAAATTGGCCAGGTAGATTGAAAAGTAAGGGAAGCACAGAGACAACCATAGAAAGTACTAACACCAAACCCTCCTTCAGGGACAGAGGAGCCCTTCATGAGGATAGAAAGAAAGGTCAGGGGCAAGAGAAGAACCAGTGGAGGGTAAAGACATCAAAGCCAAAAGAAGCATCTACCAAAAAGCGTGACTTTGAAGAAAAGGAGAGAGACAGAACAGAAAGTAGTGAGACAGACTAGGTGAATAAGAAATTTTACTGTAGCTGCTAAAGTTCTTGTTTGCTTTTAAGACTAAAAATATATGAATGTTCATAAATAATCCTGATTCAGGAAATTAGGAGTAACTACTGATAAATAAGAGAAGGGATAACTGATGGAACAAAGTCCCTGAGAAGGTAGGAAAGAAGGTTGATTCAGAGATTAGGTGGGGAAATTATTCTTGAAAATACACATACATACTTTACATATATTTATAGCTTCTCTGGTGGCTCAGACAGTAAAGCATCTGCCTGCAATTCAGGAGACCCAGGTTCAATCCCTGGGTTGGGAAGATCTCCTGTAGAAGGAAATGGCAACCCACTCCAGTACTCTTGCCTGGAAAGTCCCATGGATGGAGGAGCCTGGTAGGCTACAGTCCATGCAGTCACAAAAAGTCAGACATGACTGAAGTGACTTAGCATGCATGCAAGTGAGCATATGCATATGCACGCACTGCCACTTCAGTCATGTCTGACTCCTTGTGACCGCGTGGACTATAGTCTGCCATGACTGAAGTGACTTAGCATGCATGCAAGTGAGCATATGCCTATGCACGCACTGCCACTTCAGTCATGTCTGACTCCTTGTGACCGCATGGACTATAGTCTGCCAGGTTCCTCTGCCCATCGAATTCTCCAAGCAAGAATGCTGGACTGGGCAGCCATTTCCTCCTCCAGGGGATTTTCACTACCCAGGAATCAAACCTGGGTCTCTTGCCTTGAAGGCAGATTCTTTACCATCTGAGCCACCAGGGAAGCCACACATATGCATATATTTATGGGGGTTTTGTGGGTTTTTTGGTGTGTGTATATGTGTATCCAGCTTGTTTCAAAAATTACTTGAGATAAGGCACAAAATTAAAATGGCAACTGTGTGAGGTAATGGGTATGTTAACTAACTTGGTTGTAGCAATCATTTCATATTGTATACATATGTTATCATGCTGTATACCTTAAATATACACCATTTTTATTTGTTGATTATATCTCAATAAAGCTGGAAAATTAAATTTTAAAGCTATATATTTATTTTGAGAAAATTGATGTTTTAACAATCAATTGGGTTTTCCATTCTGTGTACATGGTACACTTCTCAGCCATGTCCATCTCTTTGTGACCCCATGGGCTGCAGTCTGCCAGGCTTCTCTGTCCACAGGGATTCTCCAGGCAAGAATACTGGAGTGGGTTGCCATGCCCTCCTGCAGGGGATCTTCCCAATCCAGGGACTGACCGCAGGTCTCCCACATTGCAGGCAGGTTCTTTACTGTCTGAGCCACCAGGAAAGCCCAAGAATATTGGAATGGATAGCCTATCCCTTTGCCAGGGGATCTTCCTGACCCAGGAATCAAACCAGGGTCTCCTGCATTACAGGTAGATTCTTTACCAGCTGAGCTACCAGGGAAACCCTATACTTCTCCATTTATTTTCATTAAAAAAAAATTCTTCTAGCAATATTTTGCAATTCTTAGTGCAGAGGCTTTGAAAATTTGAGTTAAATATAAAAAGAAAATTTTCAATTTAGTCTTATAGTTGTTTGCTGCTAGTATAAAAATATAATTGATTTATATTGTCTTTGTACTCTCTAAATAAATACATAGATAAGGGAGCTTTCTCATGCCTAGGTAAAGTAAAACATAGTTCTAAGAGAGGAGATATTGAAATGCAAAAAAGACATCATCACTGCTTCCTCTGACAGTGGAGGAAAGGAGACACGGACACTTACAGAGATAAGACAAATTTACAGAAGTGGAATAATAAGATGAGGAGTTGGCTCCTGACAGTCTTTAAGTTTCAGTTAGGTAGGAGGGACATTCAGCTGAGAAGAAGGAATTTGGGCAGCAGTTAAAAGCTTTATAGTCGTGAGAATAATTTAATAGGACTGAGGGGGCAAGTGGTCTAACATGTTAAAGACCACTGATATGACTGTGTCATTTTCTTCACATCCTGACTAGTTAAAGCTTTGGTTTTCCCAGTAGTCATGTATGGATGTGAGATTTAGACTATAAAGAAAGCTGAGTGCTGAAGAATTGATGCTCTTGAACTGTGTTGCTGGAGAAGACTCTTGAGAGACCCTTGGACAGCAAGGAGATCCAAACAGTCCATCCTAAAGAAAATCAGTCCTGAATGTTCATTGGAAGGACTGATGCTGAAGCTGAAACTCCAATACTTTGGCTACCTGATACGAAGAACTGACTCATTTGAAAAGACTCTGATGCTGGGAAGGATTGAAGGTGGGAGGAGAAGGGGATGACAGAGGATGAGATGGTTGGATGGCATCACCGACTCAATGGACAGGAGTTTGAGTAAGCTCTGGGAGCTGATGTTGGACAGGGAGGCCTGGCGTAGTGCAGTCTATGGGGTCGCAAAGAGTCAAACACGACTGAGTGACTGAACTGACTATGTGAGTTGAGGGAAGCACCAGTTAGATTTATATGAAGTTTAAGTATTTTCCCAGAGAATGCAGCAGAAACTAATTGGGATGGAGAAGTTATCAGTCCTGTGAGACAGACATCTAGACTAGAAAGGGAAGAAAGTAAAGACATTCTTACAACATTGGTTCATAAACGTTAGCTGTAATCAGAATCACCTTGTGATCTTGCTAAAATAGAGACTGCTGCTCCAGTTTCTGATTCATTAGGTGTGTGGCAGGGTCCAAGAACCTACAAGTTCCCTGGTGATGCTGACGATGCTAGCCTGGGGATGGCACTTTAAGAAGCATTGCTCCACAGCTCCACACCTTCCTTCATATTCTAGGTGATAGCACCACACTTCAGAGCCACAGTGTTTTCAAACTCAGAAGATGCCTGAAAGTCTTATAGCCAAATGGGGTAGAGGGTCTGAATGACGACACTGAGACTGTCTGTGGACAGGGTCTAGAACTGTGTACTTTGCACAGACATTGGGTGTGATTTTCTATAGAGAATATGCATGTGTGCAGAACCCATCATGGTTGTAGGATCTGTGAGTGTGTGCAGACCTGGTGGCTGATTGCAAACCTTTATGTGCACTCTGCTAATAAATACAAAGTCTGATGCTATTTTCCCCCTATGGCACAGGTGAGATCTCTGCAGAAAATTATGGCCTTTTTGTCTGCTAACAACACAGCTGCTGTGAACAACTCTGATACTCGCCTGGCGGGCTGCTTCCTTCTTGGCATCCCTGGGCTGGAGGACCTACACATCTGGCTCTCAATCCTCTTCTGCACCATGTATGTAGCTGCCCTGGCAGGCAACAGCATTTTAATTTGTGTCATCCTCTCCCAGCCAAGCCTGCATGAGCCCATGTACATATTCCTGTCCATGTTGGCCAGTACTGATGTCTTACTCTCCACATCCACCATGCCCAAAGCCCTGGCCAACTTCTGGCTAAGTTCCAACCACATTTCCTTTGATGGCTGCCTAACCCAGATGTTCTTCATCCACTTCCTTTTTGTGGCTGAGTCTGCAGTCCTGCTGGCCATGGCCTTTGACCGTTATGTGGCCATCTGCTCCCCTTTGAGATATGCCACAATCCTCACCAGCACAACCATTGGGAAGATCGTGGCTGCCACACTGGCCCGCAGCTTCATCATCATGTTTCCATCTATCTTTCTCCTCAAGCGCCTGCACTACTGCCGGGTCAATATCATTGCGCACACATTTTGTGAGCACATGGGCATTGCCCGTCTGTCCTGTTCTGATATCTCCATCAATGTCTGGTATGGGTTGGCAGCTGCTCTGCTCTTCACTGGCCTGGACATCATCCTTATTGCTGTTTCCTACATTGACATCCTCCGAGCTGTCTTCCACCTCTCCTCTCAAGATGCCCAGTCCAAAGCCCTGAGCACTTGTGGCTCCCACATCTGCGTCATCTTACTCTTCTACATCCCTGCACTCTTTTCCATCTTTGCCTATAAGTTTTGGGGGAGACACATCCCACGCTATGTTCATATCCTCCTGGCCAATCTCTATGTGGTCATCCCACCTATGCTCAATCCCATTATTTATGGAGTGAGGACCAAGCAGATTTTGGAAGGGGCTAAACAGCTGTTTTCATATCTTATCAAAGAATCTAAATAAATGCTCCCGACTTGACTTCAACTTAATTCCTTTCTATATGTCTCCTCATCTCTACATCTTCCATTTATCCTTGTGTTATTATCATCCATATTCCAATAATGTAAATATATGTTCTACTCAAATCCACATTTGACTTGGAAATCTATAGTAATACCCAACCCCCTTTCTTCCATCTATTATTCAAATAGCTCCTGATTCCCCTCTAATTCAAGGAAAATCTAATTAGGGGAAATGATCTAACTTACCTGAAATCTACCATATAAATAGGACTTTTCTCTGTATCTACTTTCATTTTCTCCTTGATGTGGTAATTAATCACACATATAATTTTTTCATTTAGATTTTCCAGTTCAACATCTTTCTCACAATGGGAACCCCTGAAAACTGTCATGCTTATAAATTCACAGTCCCTTCGGATATTTCTTTTTATTATCAGCTATACATGTCCATAATTACACGTTTAAATATCCAAGTTCAGAGATGCTAACACAGCATCATAGTAGGTGAAATAAACACATCAATTCATCACCAACTAAATGTGGCTCTGCTGGATCATGGAAAAAGGAAGAGAGTTCCAAAAAAACATCTATTTTTGCTTTATTGACTATGCCAAAGCCTTTGACTGTGGATCACAATAAACTGTGGAAAATTCTGAAAGAGATGGGAATACCAGACCACGTGACCTGCCTCTTGAGAAACCTGTAGACAGGTCAGGAAGCAACAGTTAGAACTGGACATGGAACAACACACTGGTTCCAAATAGGAAAAGGAGTACGTCAAGGCTGTATATTGTCACCCTGCTTATTTAACTTCTATGCAGAGTACATCATGAGAAACGCTGGGCTGGAAGAAGCACAAGCTGGAATCAAGATTGCTGGGAGAAATATCAATAACCTCAGATATGCAGATGACATCACCCTTATGGCAGAAAGTGAAAAAGAGCTAAAGAGCCTCTTGATGAAAGTGAAAGTGGAGAGTGAAAAAGTTGGCTTAAAACTCAACATTCAGAAAACGAAGATCATGGCATCTGGTCCCATCACTTCATGGGAAATAGATGGGGAAACAGTGGAAACAGTGTCAGACTTTATTTTTTGGGGCTCCAAAATCACTGCAGATGGTGATTTCAGCCATGAAATTAAAAGACGCTTACTCCTTGGAAGGAAAGTTATGACCAACCTAGATAGCATATTCAAAACCAGAGACATTACTTTGCCAACAAAGTTTCATCTAGTCACGGCTATGGTTTTTCCAATGATCATGTATGGATGTGAGAGTTGAACTGTGAAGAAAGCTGAGTGCCAAAGAATTGATGCTTTTGAACTGTGGTGTTGGAGAAGACTCTTAAGAGTCCCTTGGACTGCAAGGGGATCCAACCAGTCCATCATAAAGGAGATCAGTCCTGGGTGTTCCTTGGAAGGACTGATGCTGAAGCTGAAACTTCAATACTTTGGCCACCTCATGTGAAGATTGACTCACTGGAAAAGTCTCACAGAGTTGAACATGACTGAGCGACTTTCACTTCACTTCAAATATGAAAATACCATTTCAAAAACTTTTATCAAATAAGCCTGGGCCACTTTTACCTGTTACAAAGCTTTCCTCAAAATGTAGATAATTGTATAGGAACAGAGTAGTCTTTTCCATCCAAATATGTTTTGTATTTGAAAATTATACTCACAATTAAAATAAGTCAAATACATACTCTTATATAATAGACAGAGACTTACATATTCTTTAAGAACTCATTATTTTTCTTGTTCTCAGTGATGTCCTACTCTTTGCAACCCCATGTACTGTAGCTCAACAGGCTCCTCTGTCCATGGGATTTTCCTGGCCAGAACACTGGAGTGGGTTACCATTCCTCCTCCAGGGGATCTTCCTGACCCAAGCATCAAACTTGCATCTTTTGCGTCTCTTGCTTTGGCAGGCAGATTTTTTACTCTTTTCATCTATTTTTTTGGGTCCTGAGAATATGCCTTCGTGTTTATTAGAGTTTTCCTTTTTAATGTTGGTGACTTTACACCCTGTCTAGAATGCATTCCTTGAGGAAAGAGGTTATTTTGAAAGGTTCTATCACTATTGCTTCAAATATAAGCACCTATACATAGCAATTATGTATTATGTGTGTATGTGCATAACATTTGTATTTTAAAGATTTTTTAATACCACATTTATGCTCAAAATTTATTCTTCTTTGAGTGAGCTCCTCTCAGCCCTGGGATTCAGTGTCAAGTAGAAGAAAGAACTGTGCTAGGTGCCAGGATAGTGAGTTAAAGCCAGGATCTACTGCTTATTCAATGAATTCTAGATGTTGCATAGTCCCTGTGAACTTCACTTTCTATTCATCTGCAAAGAAGATGAAGATGACATAAACAGTTCAGTTCAATTGTTCAGTCATTTGCAACCCCATGGACTGCAGCATGCCAGGCTTTCCTGTCCATCACCAAATCCCAGAGCTTGCTCAAACTCATGTCCATCGAGCTGGTGATGCTATTGAACCATTTCATCCTCTATCATCCCCTTCTCCTCCTTCCTTCAATCTTTCCTAGCATCAGGGTCTTTTCCAAGGGGTGAGTTCTTCACATCAGGTGGCCAAAGTATTGAAGTTTCAGCTTCAGCATCAGTCCTTCCAAGGAACACCCAGGACTGATTTCCTTTAGGATTGACTGGTTGGATCACCTTGCAGTCCAAGGGACTCTCAAGAGTCTTCTCCAGCACCACAGTCCAAAAGCATCAATTCTTTGCACTCAGCTTTCTTTATGGTCCGACTCTCACATCCATACATGACTATTAGAAAATATATTTATTATAGTAAGCATTCAATGAATGTTCAGTTCATTTTTCTTTCCACAATGCTTTCTGCATCCTGAAGACAATATAATGAGAGTTATAGAAAGAAATTATTAGCATTTATCATGTGGAGGAGAAAACAGGAGAAGTTTTGGGTTCTGGATCTTCATTAGAATTCTGAATCTTCTGTACATTATTTTTTTGACTTTGGGCAAGTTACTTCACTTCTCTATATCTCAACTTTCTCATATTTAAAAGAAAATACTAATAGTACTTTTCTCCTAATGATTTGATGAAAAATATATATTTTATAGTATATATTCACATATATATCATATAATAGTACTTGGGATATAATAAATGCTTTACAAAATAGCTTTATTTGTATTATTGCTTTAATTAATAGCTCATCCAACTCAATAGCTCATCACCTCATAATTAATATAAGGTTGTCTTGATTAGAATTGATGCTTTTGAACTGTAGTGTTGGAGCAGACTCTTGAGAGTCCCTTGGACTGCAAGGAGATCCAACCAGTCCATCCTAAAGGAAATCAGTCCTGACTGGAAAGACTGATGTGGAAGCTGAAATTCCAATACTTTGGCCACCTGACGCAAATAACTGACTCATTTGAAAAGACCCTGATGCTGGGAAGGATTGAAGGCAGGAGGAGAAGGGGAGGACAGAGGATGAGATGGTTGGATGTCATCACTGACATGATGGACACGAGTTTGAGTAAACTCCAGGAACTGGTTGATGGACAAGAAAGCCTGGGGTGCTGCAGTCCATGGGGTAGCAAAGAGTCAGACATGACTGAGTGACTGAACTGAACTGAACTGATTATATATATATTTTATATATTTCATGCAATAAGCTCCAATTTCATTTTTCTAATGAGAAAAAAGAAAACAATCAAAAAATTTTAGTTTAATGTTTTAACCTAATGTTTACAATAATTGATTACAAACAAATATAATTTTGAAATATCAAAATTAAGTACATTAAAAAATCTCTGAGAGCTTCCCTGGTGCTTCAGTGGTTAACAGTCTGCTTTGCAATGCTGCAGGCTCTGGTTCAATCCCTGGTCCCGGAAGATCCGGACATGCTATAGGCATCTAAGCCCATGTGCCACAACTGCTGAAGCCCACCTGCTCTAAAACCCATGCTCCACAGTAAAAGCATGTGTGTTCAGTTGTGTCTGACTCTTTGTGACTCCATGAACTATAGCCTGTCAGGCTCCTCTGTCCATGGGATTATCACAGCAAGAATACTGAAGTGGGTTGCCGTTTCCTGCTCCAGGGGATCTTTCCCTTCCAGGGACTGAACCCATGTCTTCTGTGGCTCCTGCATTGGCAGGTGGATTCTTTACCACTGAACCACCAGGGAAGCTTAACTTATTATTAAATACATCTCAATTATGCTTCAGTTCAATTCTTCTAATTATTTTTAATTGGTAAGCATGTTTTTGCTTTAAATTGTGATGGAAAAGTAAAGATCACTGAGGCTGAGCCCTCAATATCACTATCTATTAGCCTGTTGAATTACTGAAGCCTACTACTCTTTAAGGGCTTCCCACGTATACTAAAAACCACTGAAATGCCCACTGTAAAGTGGTGAATCTTATGTTTTGTGAATCTCAACTTAAAAAGTTAAATAACATGATCAATATCATACAAATAATAAATGATGAGTGTATAGCTTAATGGGGCTTACCAGGTAGTGTTAGTGGTAAAGAACTTGCCTGTCAATACAGGACACATAAGAAATGTGGGTTTGATCCCTGGGTGGGGAAGATCCCCAGAGGACAACAGCATGGCAACCCACTCCAGTATTCTTTCCTAGAGAATCCCATGGACAGAGGAGCCTGGCAGGCTACAGTCCACAGGATGGCAAAGAGTCAGACACGACTGAAGCAACTTAGCATGCACGCATGCACTGTTCTTTAAAATCCTGATACAGTTGTTTCTTGCTTAGAACACACATTTCTTCCTCTTCCCACTTTCTGATTCATGGTGCAGCATTCTAGACTTGGAATGACTGAACGTATTTGAATTCACATTATAGGAGGTTTTTCTGGCTCCTCCTGCCACTTCCCCAGCCCCAGAAGCTATTCTTATTTTCTGTTTTCTTCTGGACATGCAGGTATAGGCGAGTGAAGCCAGGAGGCCTTCATCCTCCCTTCAAAGGGTTTTGCCTCCTCCACCAGACTTCAGTAGTTGGCTGATGTTGGATAAAGATATGTAGAGAATTTTGCAGGTTTAAAATGTAACCCAAGTTTGCGGAGAAAGCATAGAAAAGCTGATCTCTGGCCATGAAGTGGTTGTGTAAATAAAGGCCATTCATTGTCCACCAGACCCTGGCCCAGGAAGCTAAATGGGATGGGAGAGGCAGCTTCTTGGATTAAGGCATTAATTCCTTGAATAAAGGAATTTAGTCATGAGATAAGAGGAGATTGAGAGGCCCGCAGCTCACATTTCTTTCTCTTTCTGCTGCAGGAGTCCAGTTTCTTTTCTTTTCTTTAATTTAAATTAGCACTTTATTGAAATATAATTTATATACCATATACTACCTAAAAAGAGATACCTTTTTTCCTACTGTCTCCTAGGTCTGACTCAGGGGATAACTGATATACCACACTAGCACACCATTGTCTCAGATATCAATCTGTCCTGGTTTTACTTCTTGAAGTCTCTGGATATAATAAGTGCAGAACATCTTGTTGAAGAGCAGTACAATTCTCATTATTCTAGAGTTCAATTTGGCTCAAGTCTTTCCTATAGTTCAAAGGAACATAGAGTCTTTGCCTCCTCAACTAAAGCCAAAGCTTCATAAAGGACAAATCACCCTGCCTTTCTGAGTACAGGAAGGGAGTAAAGGAAGAGTTAAAAGAAGTCAGAGAAGGACAATCTCACTAGCCTGACAATAACTCCACAGGAGAGGCTTTTATAGTGAGTGACTAAGTATGGAAAAACTCTAGAAATTCCATGATCTAGGGTATGGATCTTATACGGCCTGAGGGCAAGACTTGAGTTCTTTCAACAGTGATGGAAAGCTTGGCTCATAATACTACAACTCCCACAATGGTTCCCTCAGAATAGGGCTTCCCTCATAGCTCAGTTAGTAAAGAATCTGCCTGCAATACAGGACACCTGGGTTTGATTCCTGGGTCATGAAGATCCCCTGGAGAAGGAAATGGCAACTCGTTTCAGTATTCTTGCCTGGAGAATCACATGGACAGAGGAGCCTAGCAGGCTACAGGCCAGGAGATCACTGGAGTCTGACATGACTTAGCTACTAAACCACCACCACAGACTCGTTCAGAATTTGAAAGGCATGTGAGTCAAAGCACCCCAACAATGAAATCAACAGGCAGAATTTAACGGCTCAGACTGTAATTCCTGCAGCCCAATAACCAAGTTTTCAGTAATAAAATATGAGGACTTAGAAAAAGAATTACCAATCCTGAGACTTTTTTTACTCCACCTTCCCCACTGACTTTGAGAACATGCCAAACTCGCTTACCATAGATACTTGCTCACTCCTACTGATCATGAATCCTTAATACTCAGCTCAGTGACCTGTATCTGCTAACTGCTCAGTAATGCATCTTCACTACCCTGAGTCCCACAAGGGCTCACTGTGAACTGTGATATAGTTCACCAGGCAAAGTGGCTGACACTTCCCACCCCAAACCCATCCATATATTCCTTTCTGGTTTCCGTCCTGTGGGAGAAAAGAAAAACAGGTTCAATCTGGAAATCACAGAACGTTGCCCCCTTTCAGAAAGGTTTAGTATTACAGTCATAAAAGCAAGATCAGGGTCCAGGCAGATAATTCTAGTGAACCAACAGGGGTCAAGAGAAGATAAAAAAATAATAACTCCAGGTTGCAGAGTCTGACAGACTTGTAGGAGACAAAGAGGAGTCTATATTATTTTCTTTCTGTGATCTGATCCCTGAAAAGGAAGTCATGTACTTCCTTCCACAAGCCAATTCTGAATAATTAGTACATTATTCTACACTGTAGATATACACATATGAATACAGAAATGATCCCTGGCCTTGAAGAGTTCAATATGTTATTCTTCAGCCTCTTGTTTCCCATCATTCCATACATAACTCCTTAGGGATATAATTGCATTTTGTGGCTTGAACACTTGTACAGTGTGTTGACTCACAAATCTGTAGTAAAATCTAGTGACTACATTTTACTTGGAACTCAGTTTTTTAATCTTATCTGAATGATATTCAAGATATGCTAGTTTGGTTTAAAAAACAACAACAAATGTGCATTTTTTCCCCCCAGAAAATTGCTTTGTCTCCGTAATTCCTCACCTTGTGAACAGCTTCACTGTCTATCCAATGGCTTAATGTAAAAATCAATCTTAAGAAATTTGGGATTAAAATATACACACTACTGTATATATGGAGAAGGCAATGGCACACCACTCCAGTACTCTTGCCTGGAAAATCCCATGGATGGAGGAGCCTGGTAGGCTGCAGTCCATGGGGTCGCTGAGAGTTGGACACGACTGAGTGACTTCACTTTCACTTTTCACTTTCTTGCATTGGAGAAGGAAATGGCAACCCACTCCAGTGTTCTTGCCTGGAGAATCCCAGGGACGGCTGAGCCTGGTGGGCTGCCGTCTATGGGGTTGCACAGAGTTGGACACGGCTGAAGCGACTTAGCAGCAGCAGCAGCACTGTGTATATAATAGGTAACCAACAAGGACCAACAGGGAACCACACTAAATATCTTGTAATAACCTATAATGGAGGGGAATGTAAAAAAAGAATATATACATAAAACATACATATGTGTTGTCTGTATATTTATATATATGGGCTTCCCTGGTGGCTCAGACGGTAAAGAATCCGCCTGCAATGCAGGAGACCTGGGTTTGATCCCTGGATTGGGAAGATCCCCTGGAGAAGGGCATGGCAACCCTCTCCAGTATTCTTTCCTGGAGAATCCTCATGTACATGGGAGCCTAGTGGGCTACAGTCTATGGGGTTGCAAAGAGTTGGACATGATTGAGAGACTAAGCACAGCACAGCATATATATATATATATATATATATATATATATATATATATATAGCTGAATCACTTTGCTGTACATCTGAAACACAGCATTGTAAATTAACTATATTTCAACAAAAATTTTAAATAGAAAAAATCAATTTCAGATTCCTCCTTCTGCCTTCCTCCAATATGCTGCCATTAGTGGGCCTAATCATTCCAACTTAGCAACTTGTTTTATCAGTTCCTTCATATTTTCACTCTACTGCTTTAGTTTCATCTGGACTGTTTCAATAGTCATTGATCTCCTTGATTTCAGCATTGGGCATTTCCAAGTCCCCAGCTATCCAGCCACCCTCGGATCTATCCAAAATACAAATAACTGAATTTTCCATTGCCTATGAGAGAATAAAATCAAACCCCATGGAATAGATTAATCAGGCTTCCCAGGTGGTGCTAGAGGTAAAGAATCTGCCTGCCAATGCAGGAGACATAAGAGACAGGTTTGATCCCTGGGTTGGGAAGATCCCCTGGAGGAGAGCATGGCAACCCACTCCAGTATTCTTGCCTGGAAAATCCCATGGACAGAGAACCCTCATGTGCTACAGTGCCTACATAGGGTTGCAAAAAGTCAGACACAACTGAAGGGACTTAGCACACACACCCAATAGGAAATAGATGAGCAGATACGTTACAGGACAACAGCTATTCATTACCTGATCTGCCAGTTAATCTTAGGCAAACGATGTAAATCGGGGGTCTCAGAGTTTCTTTGTAAAGCAGGTATTTCACCTTTCACTAACTTCTCTGTGATAAATTGTATTTCAAGTGTAAAAATCAAATCTATAGTCACATGAAGATATCTTTTTAAGGGGTGGGGGTGAGTGGATTGGGCTTGAATAAAGTAGGGATTCAAAAATGTGGAATAGAGTGAAGGAAATAAGAAAGATCAAGGAAAACTTATTAGGAGAACTTGAAAGATAGACATTCTAAAAGCAGCAGTGTAACTTCTACCTTGAAATTCTGGAATAGCTATTCTCAAAAACAATTCAGAAAAAGAAAACGCAAGTTGTATTTAATGGAATGTTATAAACTCTTTGGTTTATTAATCCTCACGTTTTAAAAAAAACCTTTTGATGAAATGAATTTTGAGTTAATTCCTGAGCTAGATATCATCCTTCTTTTGAATCTATTCCTTGCTAGATACTGGTCTTCTTTAATAACAAGGCTCTCTTGAACTATCTTTTTGGCTTTTTGCTCTGTTCCTTCAAGATACTTTCCCTGGAAATATGTTTCTTCAGTGGGCTCCTTTGAATATCAGCTCACATTTCTCTTCTTACTCGTATTTTTCATCTCTTAATTTTACCTTTTCTTCTGAATAGACGTCATTAACAGAGCAAAAGATCTGGCTATACGTCGTGATTCACTTATCCTTAATTTCCACCTACACTTTGTCATCAATTTCAGGAAGAGAAAACCAATTATTAACAAATTCATTGTCTTCTATCTATACTCAGTAGAATCTAGTTCAGCAATTTTCCTCCAAATTAAAGCAATAGTTAGACATTTATTTTCCCTGGATTTAGGCATTGTCTGTCACCTCCAGACCTCTTCAACCTGATCAGTGCTGCCAGGTGATCTTTTCTTACATAACATTTAGACACTGAAAATATTTCATTCCCAACTACACCCTACCATCTCTCTCTCTTTCACACACACACACACACAAAACTCCTTAATGATTTCCCAACAATGTCAAGACAATTCAATGAGGAAAGAATATGTTCCTGAGACAACAGGCTATCCACACTCAAAAGAATAAAACAGAACCTCTATCTCACACAGTAAAAGTGAACTTAAAATAGCTCATAGCTCTAAGTATACGAGTTAAATTATAAAATCTTTAGAAAAAAATATAGGAGAAAGTCTTCATGACTTTGGGTTAGGCAAAAGCTTCATAGACATGACATCAAAAGTACAAGTGACAAAAAAAATGGACTTCATCAAAATTAAGAATCTAATCCTCAAAGGATGCAATCAAGAAAATGAAAAGACTACCCTTAGAATGGTAGAAGATATTTACAAATCACAGAACTCATAAAAGACTTGTATTTAGAATATATGAAAATCTCAGAAAAAGACAAATAACCCAATTAAAAAAAGGATCAAGGACATGAATAGACATTTCTCAAAAAAGGTACACAGATAGTAAAGTGTATGAAACGATGATAAACACTATTAGTCCTTAGGGAAATGCAAATTAAAATAATGATGAGATAGCACTTCACACGTTATTATAAGAGAAAACAAAACATAATAACAAGTACAGGCAAAGATGTGGAGAAACTGAAACCTTTCTTACAAAGCTGGTGGGAATGCAAAATATTACAATCACTTTGGGAAACAGCCCAGAATTTCTTCACAAAAGTAAATACATGATCCAGCAATTCTATTCTTAGGTGTATACCCAAGAGAAATAAAAAGCCTATGTTTATTTAAAAAAAAAATTTGTACAAGAAAATTCATAGACACATTATTCAGAACAGCCAAAAAGTAAAAACAATCCAAATGTCTAAAAACTGATGAACAAAATGTGAAAAACCCATCCAACAGAGTATTACTCAGGCGTCAAAGGAACAAAATACTCATACAAGATACAACATGGATGAACCTAGAAAATATTATGTTGAATCACAGAGCCCTCTGCTCTGACTTTTATCTGGACACCCTCATAGGTCCAGGCCCTCCTTCCCCTAACTGCCTTCCCAGACCAAGTCAGTTTCCTTGGGGCAGAAAGTTTAACCTTTTTTTTCTTCTCAGAATTGCTGTGCTATCAAACCCCTACAGTTGAAGTTCCCGAAGCTTCATAAAGCTTGCTTGTATTCCTGAGGACTTAAGAAACATTTAGTCTCTCAAGTTATATCAATTAAAATTAGATACAAAGTTATATCTGTAATACAAGTTCCAACTATATTTGTAAATTTAAATTGATAAACTTTAATGATCTTTTTGCAAAGCATGCCATTATAATGCCAAATTGTTACCTTTCCTTATTCGTATAACTTTATAAATACTTTTATTCAGACATTTTAATTGATATTTTAATATGGAGTACAGGTATGCGTATCCTAACCCTGACATGAGGTCGGAAAGCCAAACTGAAGACAATCTACAAGTACCATCCCTGGCCTTCAGGGTGGCCGAGGCCTCACCATTTGCGGTTCAACCGGTAAGCGGAACCGCCTTCTTGAAGCTGGATGCGGCCTTGGAGCGCAGGACCCAACGCGGCGCTGGACAAATCAGCAGCATCTCCTCCCCCCGGCCCCGCCCCCGCCCCTTTCCCCCTGAGCCTTTCTGCCTCGGTGGCGGCGGCAGCAGCTGTAAATCCTCGGCTCTGATCCAAGTCACAGATTGCAGGTTGGTGAGCGAGTCCATTTTCTGGCCAGCCGCCGCTGTCCCCACTAGTGTTCAGAGTTTGACCCGTCCTACAGGTTGGTTGGGGGTGTTCGCGGGTGGAGGCCGAGTGAGGGAGACCTCTGCAGTTTTGAGATGACTCAAGTTCAGGAAGGGAGTGAGGAAGACACACCTTTGGAGCTGGGAGTCTCCTGTGTAAAGGTGGTGATAATGAAACCCTGATTCTGGAAGCTAAAGGATGTCGGGGAGTCACCTCTGAAAGTCCTGTTAGGGAATGACGTTAGGAAATAACGGCCGACCTGGGGACTGGCTTGGATCCAGAGGTCAGCAGCCCATCCCCCCATCTTCAACTTTACAGCTCCAGGAAGTGAGCACCGTTTATCCTGCCCCCACCCCTCCACCCCTCCACCCCTGAGGCCCTGACTCCTCCCAGAGGGAGCTGGGGGATGAGCCTTCCGGACGCGCTCAGTCTGACCTGCGGGCTGCGTGCAATTTCCCCATAGCGGGCAGGGCGGCGCCCCACCGAGCTCAGGAAAAAAGACCTTTTCGAGAGTAGTCTGTTCTTCAGAGACTATTTTAAAAACCTTTCGTTTGCCTTGACTCTCTGAAGCCTCTACGTGCCCTTCACGCGGAGATATCTGCCCTCTGTGGCTGGACCACTTACTGTCACTTGAAGTGACAGGGCGGTATAAGAAATGGGGTCCCTTCCCTTGTGGGGCTCATGATACAGATACTGTCTTTCTCATCCTCACTGCGAATGAGCTCAGCGAGATTAGAGACAGCGTTTAATCTGTCGATGGAGACAAAAATGTCTGGTTAGGAGCATAGGAGCTGTGGCCAGAGTGCCTGGGCTCAGCGTCGGTCTTGGACACTTAGACCCAGCCTGTGTGCCCCCTACCTGTTGCTTGAGCTTCAGCTTCTTCTATCTATGTAATGAACAGCGTCATATTTACATTCTAGAGTTTTGGTGAGGTTTAAGTGAGGCAGAAGTTTAAACAGGAGAGCGCCTGAAAAAATCGTAAATACTCAAAATATTAATCAAACTCAATGCCTACCTTAGAAAAGTATGAAATCAAAATTTTGGAAAGAATACCGATTTACTGACTTTTACTCTGAAAGCCGTTTTAATATCTAGTTGTGAGCTTTTATTCTAAAAGATGTTTCAGATCTAAGTATCAGTTCATTCTCTGCCATTCCCTACCCACCGTCACCCCTTTCTATTTTGCACCCTAAATTGCAATTACCTGGGAGGAAAGCAGAGCTTCTGAGGAGTTAATGTGCATACGAATCGCCTGAGATCTTATACAAACGCAGATACTGAATTGGTCTCTCTGAGGCCCAGAAATTCTGGATTCCAGTGAGGCAAGTTAGCAGACCACTTTACCATTTTCTGGAGGCTGCAACTGATGTAATTGGTTCCACCCAGTCCTGGATTTGGCTTCTTTCATTTGCTAATTTGGGCTTCCCAGGTGTTGCTAGTGGTGAAGAACCCCCTGTCAATACAGGAGAGACGTAAGAGATGGAGGTTCGATCCCTGGGTCGGGAAGATCCCCTGGTGGAGGGCATGGCAATCCACTCCATTATTCTTGCCTGGAGAATTCTCACGGACAGAGGAGCCTGGCAAGCTACAGTTCATGGGGTCCTAAAGAGCTGGACCGGACTGTAGGACTTTCATTTGCTAATTTGATCTTCAGAGCTCTTCCCCTTAGGCTCTGGTATCTGCTCTCACACAGCGGGACTCATTTTTCTGCCACCCACACAGCTCTTGAGACGTGGGACTCTGTTGGCTTTTCTTGTGTCATTTGGGCTGCATTGAGCAGTAGCCATTGGTGAAGCGCCTAATGGGATGTGGGCGGGGCTCACGCAAACCTTTATAACTGAAAGTTAGCTGAGTCTGTTTTCTTCCATTCCCCAGGTTCAACTTCATAACAAGAGACATCAACTCTTACATAATCTTTTCTGTTCAAGAATCTTACTCTGCCTTGAATATCTCAAGTAGAGCATTAGATGGAAAAGTTATATAGAATTATAGGGCCACATATATAATTTAAATTTTTCTATTGGATTCATTAAAACATTAGAAGAAACTATTTTAATATATTTAACTTCATGCTCCCCAAATATATTTAAACAATGTAATCAATATTTTAAAATCCATTAATGAAATGTTTTAGATTATTTTTCTTACCAAATCTTTCTTACCAGATTATTTGCTTCTTACCATATCTTCAGTGTGTATTTTATACTTCAGATCAGATCAGATCAGATGCTCAGTCGTGTCCGACTCTTTGCGACCCCATGAATCGCAGCACGCCAGGCCTCCCTGTCCATCACCAACTCCCGGAGTTCACTCAGACTCACGTCCATCGAGTCAGTGATGCCATCCAGCCATCTCATCCTCTGTCGTCCCCTTCTCCTCCTGCCTCCAATCCCTCCCAGCATCAGAGTCTTTTCCAATGAGTCAACTCTTCGCATGAGGTGGCCAAAGTACTGGAGTTTCAGCTTTAGCATCATTCCTTCCAAAGAAATCCCTGAGCTGATCTCCTTCAGAATGGACTGGTTGGATCCCCTTGCAGTCCAAGGGACTCTCAAGAGTCTTCTCCAACACCACAGTTCAAAAGCATCAATTCTTCGGCGCTCAGCTTTCTTCACAGTCCAACTCTCACATGCATACATGACCACAGGAAAAACCATAGCCTTGACTAGACGGACCGTTGTTGGCAAAGTAATGTCTCTGCTTTTGAATATGCTATCTAGGTTGGTCATAACTTTCCTTCCAAGGAGTAAGCATCTTTTAATTTCATGGTTGCAGTCACCATCTGCAGTGATTTTGGAGCCCAGAAAAATAAAGTCTGACACTGTTTCCACTGTTTCCCCATCTATTTCTCATGAAGTGGTGGGACTGGATGCCTAATTTTCCGATCTTCTGAACACAAGTTAGAAATGTATTGTCAAGCATGGTAGCCACATGTGGCTCCTGAGCACTTGAGATGTGGCTATACATCTTATTTCCAATTAGCCACATCTCAAGTGCTCAGGAGCCACATGTGGCTACCGTGCTTGACAACACATTTCTAACTTGTGTTCAGAAGATCGGAAAATTAAGCCTCAGTTTTTCTCATTGCATTTCTTCTATTTTTTGTTAGCTCTACTGAGTTGTCATTTACATTTAATAAGTTGGCAGTTTTAATAAGCCTACAATTCCATCAGGTTTGACCATATATAGTTGTCCAAACAACACAGTCATGATATATATAGGGGATTTCCATCATCCTCCATACTTTTTTGTGTCCCTTTGTAATTTATCCCCTTCTGGCAGCCCTGGGCCCTGGTATCCACTAGTCTGTTCTCAAATAGTAGACTTTTTTGTCGTTTTTAGGATTTCATATAAATGAAATCATACAGCACCTTATCCTTGGTGTCTAGTTTCTTTAATTTTGCATAATTCTTTTGAGATTTATTTTGTTGTATATATCAGTACGCCCATTTTATTGTCTAGTAATATGCACTGAGGTCATGGTTTTAGCTCACTAGATCTCTAGCAATGCCTTGTACTCACCTTACTTATCTCACAGATTGTTTTCTTGGTCTGGAGCACTTTCTCAGGCACTTCTGTAAGGGCTTGTTACTGGCAGGCAACTTGATATTTTTTTAATCTTATTACACTCTCAAGAGGGGAAAATTGATGTCAATTACAGGACCTGTCACCAGTTTCAGTGGGTCTATCAGTTGGGGTGCATAGCCAATGAACCACCAACTAGTGATTAAAGTAGAAGTGTTTCTTACTTGCGACAAGTAAGGAGACAGGGAGAAGATCTCAAAAACTGTCTTTCTGAACAGCAGGATCAGGGAAGTTTTGTGTCTGGGGTGCATGGCTATTCATGAAATGGCAGGCTTGATCTTCCATGTAGTATGGGTTTCTCTAGCTTGCCAAAAATGGCGAGCAAACAGGTGCTTGGTGGTTTGCTCACACTGTGGTTATCTTGTTGATTGGAATGCACTGTAACCTTTGTGAAACATCTGGTATTTGAAACTTTTTGCATCTTTTTGCAATGGTTTCTGCAAAACAATGCATACCTTGGTTTAACTCCATCAGTTCCCTGCTGCTGCCTAGCTAACAGATTTTGTTTTCTTAAATTTTGCCCACACTGAGCATGTTGTACACAGTATACATCCACCTTTGCTGGGGGCCAGTTAAGAAACATAGAATTATATCTGCACTCAAGTCACGCTATGGCCTACCTTGTACATGAGGGTCACAGCTGGAATCAGAGGTAGTGTACCTTCAAGTAGGCAGTGTCTTTGTCAGCTGGCTCTTTGGTGACCCAAACTAGACTCCTAGGCCCATTCCTATATAGGCAAGTGGAACATGTGGTTTCCAATGAGTGATTCAATGCTGCTGCTGCTGCTAAGTTGCTTCAGTCGTATCCGACTCCTAGCGACCCCATGGACTGCAGCCTACCAGGCCCCTCCATCCATGGGATTTTCCAGGCAAGAGTACTGGAGTGGGTTGCCATTGCCTTCTCCGTGATTCAATGCTGGAACACTATAAATAAATACTTTTAAATTTCTTTAAAATTATGTGATTTAAGACAACAGTAATATAATTTAATGACTGAAAACTTTCAAGAATGAGAAGATATTTTTCAATGAGGACATCTATATTAATTAAGCACAGGCAAAAAATAAAGTTAGGGTCAGTTTCAATATCTTGAGTTGTCTCATCAGAGAAGCTACTAGCTTCCCTAACTAACCCTTATGTGAGCCATGGAAAAAAGACTGGGCCAGGTCCAGCTTTCTCACCTTGTCCTTAAATGCCATCTTATTAAATCTTGTAAATGACTTGAGATAGTGGATTTTTTCCCCCTAGGTCCGAAAGTAGGAGGAAGATATGAAAGGGGTAAGAAAATGATGCATTCATGATTAACGTGATTAACACTGCTATATGTTACATAAGAAAGTTCTTAAGTGAATCCTACGAATCACAAAGAAAAAATATTTTTTCCTTCATCTATTCTTTTATGATGGATGTTCACTCAACTTGTGGTAAACATTTTATAATGTCACTCAAAT